>NC_030809.1:81407614-81711781 GCF_001704415.2 Capra hircus
TGTGTACATTTCTAATCATATTCACCAAATAAATTCCTAATAAAGTATTGTTGGGTCAAAGCATATACATATTCTTATGATAATATTTTTTATTTCCAAGTGTTAACCAACACTTTTAATAATATAGCCTTTCACCAACAACAAGTTATGAAATTGTTGTAATCATTATATGCAAAATAGCAAGCTACATACTTCTAAATATGATAATATATAAATTTCAACAATCTGTTGAAGTTGGTATTATCATTTCCATTTCATCAATGAAAAACATAAAGCCATAAAGGTTTAGCAACACGTTCAAAGCAATGCGGCAGTTATCAAAGTCCCATAGTGTAGAAGTCTAAGTGTGGTCTAAGTGCATTCTCCTACTTTTCTTGTGTTTGTATTTCTATAGACTATCAGATTATTATGGAGGCTTCACTAAACCAAAGGAGCGCTAGAGAAATACCTGTTTAGGACTAGCATAACAATAAATAAACATTCCATTTACATACTGCTCAAAGTTGAGCCTAAACAATGAAATAGACATGTAAGTAACAGCTCTACAGTAAGAGTACTGCTAAGACAGGTTTACAGGAAGAGAGGCTAAATTTAATACCTAAGAAAAAGTAGTGAAAACCGTATTTACTTTTGGATGATGCTTGATGTTTAAATTCTCGATCATAATTTGCTCAGTCCCATCTGATGTGGGCTCTAACTGGCCTAAAACAAACACAATAATTCCATTCCTTACACAGAGTAACTGGCCTAGGTATCCAGCTGATTTAATCAGAGTAAGTTCCCAGGCTTGAGATCTACTTCTGGAGGAAGAACATTTCTGCTCTCTGTAAAATGGATGCATAGTTCCTGGTGCTGATGGCAGTTATTTTATGCCATCCAGTGGTACCATATTTAGGATAACACTAGAGCATCACAATGTTGAATCAGGAAATGACTGGATCATTAAAATAATCTGTTACCTAGCAAAGCACATCAATTCTAAAGTTAAGTTTTCTGATGAATGCAACCTAAGAAATTCTAACTGGTAGATCCACTGTGTGTATAGCAATATCACATAGACTACAGACAATATTGTCATTTAACAGTTCAGTTCAGTTCAGTTGCTCAGTCGTGTCGGACTTTTTGCAACCCCATGAACTGCAGCATGCCAGGCTTCCCTGTCCATCACCGACTTCCGGAGCTTGCTCAAATTCATGACCAACAAGTCAGTGATGTCATCCAACCATCTCATCCTCTTGTCATTTATAAATATATATATATATAATTCTTCCTATAATCAATGAATGAATAAGTACTAGTGCAGAGAATTACAATCTCTGATGTGAGGTTTTAAACTACACCTTTCCAGCTAGCAAGTTATATTCTAGCTATATAGAGATCCAGGAATGAAGTGAAAATAGCATTTCTTAAGACTAGTTTTTCTTTGGTAAGATTGGAATATATACGAACTAATATATATATTCATATACATATGAGGTTATGTATTAAGTTAATATACAGTTATATATACACATATTCCTTTTTCTCTTTATTGTCAAATTTTGCTTCAGTTGCCTTCTAAGTTGGATGCTCAGTTTTCTTCTCTAGCTAGACACAGTTGGGAAATATGTACTGGTGCAAAGTAAAACGAGGCAATAGCCTTCACTAATACACTGCCAAACTGACAGCCATTAAGACCTTTCACTGTTACAGGATGTTTATGTCAAATCCATGGGTGGGACTGTCTTTTACAACAGAAGTGAGAATTGCTAAAATATGGATTTTGTTATTAGTAATATTTCTGAAATCTCAGATATATTTTTGTAATGTGCACATGAAATGCAGTTTTCAGTATTATTAATATCTGACAGACTTTGGTCAGGTTTGACAGTACTGGCTATACATGACATGGCATTAAAATGCTAGAAAACAAATACTGAAACTGCCTTGCAGTGTAAGCAGTATTACTAAAATATAATTACATACTTTATAATATATGTTCATATACATATATATTCTACCTTGAGGTCACTAAGTGAAAAAACAAAAAAACTCTAGGTATTTTATATAATTTTAATCATAACTGCACCTAAGGTGAGTGTGTGTGTGTGTGCGAGTGCGCACTCCGTCGTGTCCAGCTCTTTGTGATCCTATGGACTGTTGCCCACCAGTCTCCGTTCATGGAATTTTCCAGGCAAGAGTACTGCAGTGGGTTGCCATTTCCTACTCCAGGGGATCTTCCTGACTGAGGGATCGAACCTGCATCTCTTGTGTCTCCTGTATTGGCAGGTGGATTCTTTACCACTGCACCACCCGGGAAACACTTAAATAACTTAATAGGTCTATTTGTTCCTTTTTATTTTATTTTGAAAGGAAACATGGAGACTCAGGGCTTTTTATGGCAGGATCCATAACATAAAATACATAAAAAAGGGAAAACCACTAATACATTTTATGTGTTAAGGAATTTTTTTAGCAAAAGCAGATGAAATTAAAACTTTAAAAATGTCACAACAAACTGGGTCAAACAGTTAATATCAACAATTTGATGACATGAAGCTGTCAACATAAACAGGCTTCTACCCCAATATTACACAGAAGTAGGAATTGCTAAACTCTTAACTCAAAATATAATAATAAGGGGATCCTCTGAGATAAAAATTTTTGGTGATGAAATTATGTTTATGTGTTCATGTTTAAAATTTGTAATGATGCTGGGTTGGATGAATTACAAGGGGAAATCAAGACTACCAGGAGAAATATCAACAACCTCAAATATGCAGATGATATCAGTTTAATGGCAGAAAGTGAGGAGGAACCTAAAGAACCTCTTGAGGAAACTGAAAGTAGAGACTGAAAAAGCTGGTTTAAAACTCAACATTCATAAGCTAATATTATGGCATCTGGTCCCATCATTTCATGGCAAATAAATGGGGAAAAAAGGAAACAGTGACATACTATTTTTTTGAACTCCAAAATCACCTTGAATGGTGACTACAGCCATGAAATTAAAAGATGCTTACTTCCTGGAAGAAAACTTATGACAAACCTAAACAGAAATATTAAAAAGTAGAAACATCACTTTGCTGACGAAGCCCTGTATAGTCAAAGCTATAGTTTTTTCAGTAGTCATAGTTGGCCCATAAAGAAGACTAAGAGCTGAGGAATTGATGTTTTTAAACTGTGGCACTGGAGACTCTTGAGAGTCTCTGGGACAGCAAGGAGATCAAACCAGTCAATTCTAAATGAAATCAACCCTGAATATTGATTGGAAGAACTGATGCTGAATCTGAAGCTCCAATACTTTGGCCACCTGAGGCAAAGAGCTGACTCATTAAAAAAGACCTTGATGCTGGGAAAGACTGAGGGCAGGAGGAGAAGCAGGTGACAGAGCATGAGATGTTGGCATGGTATCATCGACCCAATGGGCATATGTTTGAGCAAACTCTGGGAGATAGTGAAGAACAGGGAAGCCCGGTTTGCTGTAGTCCATGGGGTCACAAAGATTTGGACACAACTTTGCAACTGAACAACAGCTTAGGTTACTGTGTATAATAAACACAATCACAAAGGTAAACTGAATAGTGTTATACTACATTGAATCTCATCTTTAAATCCTTCTATAAAAGCTTCAAAGCAGTTCATTCCATTTTGAGGAAACTCTAGCTTTAATTCTGCAATAAAACTACCTTTCTTGAAACTAAATAAAATTATACAAGTAAAATACACTCTTTCAGCATTGTTAGAGAAACCAGTCAAAGATGACCTCTGAATATTGACCTCCAGGTTGTTTATATCTTTATAGCATGCTAAGACACATTAGCTCAAAAGTCCACCAATGTTAAATTCATTATTTTTACATATCCGATTGTTTTAAAGCTCAAGTATGCAGATTTTGAGACATTCAGAGCTTGCTAGCTTTGCATATCCCAGAAAAGTATACTTGTCATCTGCTAGCCATGGATAAGACAAGCCGGGCACCATCAAGTCTCAAAGGGGCTGCTGTCCTACAGAGCTTTCTGACCAGAGTCCTTACCAAGCTACTGGATGATGTTGAAATATATACAATGTATGTATTGAATTACACACATCGTACACAAAACATAGCCTTGCTTACCTTCTCCAGGCCACAAGATCCACAACAAATTTCTCCCTATTCTCGACATGCACCATTTACAGTAAGGACTCATGCCTTGGTGCATTCTGCCCACTTGGTTTTCGCCATGTGGCAAAAACAATTGCTTACTATTCAGTTAAAATTATATCTATTTACACTTTACAGCTGTTTAAATTATCTTTCTAATAACAATTAATATAATATATTGCTGTTTATAAGTTTTTTACTACTCATTTTCCTTATTGTTGAGACTTTGATATTTGCCTTTTAGTGTCAGGTACCTATTCCCATATATACACGTTTGTATGTATAAGATATGCAAACTTTGGTATAAATGTAATAAAATCCTCTTTAGGGAAAGAAGAAAGTCTGTCTTAATCAACAACTGTAGTGTTCCTGGGTTCCCTTACTCTGTTGCTCTCCACCCGGGTGCCACTTCCCATAAAGTCTCTTTGTCAGCATGTGTGTCTCCTTGGACAATTCATTTCTGAGTGTTAAACAAGAACCCACTCTTGGGCCCTGGAAGGGGTCCTCTTTTTCTGCAACAGTTTCTTCAGCTGTAACTTATGACTAATGAGAACAATTTTGCACCGTTTTTGTAAGAACTGAAGAAGAGAATGCATGTAAAGAATGTAAAAGACACTATCTGGCACATTTTCCCAATACTAAAGAGCAGTAATTATCTTTGCTTATGCCTATTATTTTACTTTTATTATTTACCTAGTTGAGTTCTTCAAATTTTCAAAGTTAAGAAAATTTCTATTGTATTTTTCAAAAAACATTTTTTTTTAAATATCAAGAAGGGGAAAAGGCCTGTAGAACAAAATTGCTAAAACTTCTTAATGCCAGATTGCTAAACAAATTTCTAAGAGAATTGCTACTATTTGCCACTATATGTATACTACATGTATGTAAAATGTGTGTATATATGCATATACACATATAAATATACATATATATAATTTAATTTTTTCTACCAAAGCAAATTTTCAGTTGCCCTTTATAATAATTTAATCTTGAGTTTATAGTGATTTAAGAGCATATATTCTATAAGGAGTAATCACATAAAACTTTTAAAATCATTTTCATGACCTTTATTCATGAGTTAATGTCTTTCCTGATGATAAAAGATTTTTTTCAAAACATCTAGAACTCCAGAACTAACCTGTGGTTAGTCATTTACACAAGCTAAGCAAAAATTACAAGTTTGACCTTTTAGTGGTTAAACAGTCCTTCCTTTACTTTGACTAATTTCTAGCATCAGCAATACAGCTAACTTAGGAAAAGGAGTGTTTTATCCACAAAGCAAATCTGAAAAATTAAGGAACGTGAATTTGGGTATTGCTACCAAATATATTTCAAGTTGTAAGAGAGTTTGTGATTCCCAATTCATAGGAAAAGAATTCTGCGTGAGAATTCTATGACAGCCTGTGTTAAGGAAGCTTCTCTTAATGATAAGAAGTGGAATTACAGGTTTTAATGTGCACCCCTATGAGATGGGTGGAAGGGAAGGAGGGCAATAGACAAATGACCTTAAAATAAGATTTAGTTTTCTCTTTTTTTGTTCAGAGAATGAGAGATATAGTTATATTAATTGGTTGGTGGCTATTTTACACCTTTTAAAAATAGAGGATAATTCATCTTGATTCTGTAATTACCAGTTATACAAACAGCATGTGACAAGTCTGACAAGCAGGCTTTTTCAACATGGAATAGACATTACAATGGCAAATGTGCTAGATTAATAAATCAAGGTCATGTCATTTGATAAATTATTTCCTTTCTTAGTAGAATATATTATCTAAGTTCATATGCTAATTTTAAAATGTCTATGTTGTGTGTGTTACTGGATAGCAAATATATCACTAAACTTGACAGACCTGTAAAAAAGTATTTTCCAAAATATTCTATAGAACCAATGGTATACGGTCTTCTGGATAAGAGGTAATATTGTTCCTAGAATATAAAATTGTATTCTCAATTATAAGACAATAAAATTATAATAAAAGAGGTCAATAGATCACATGAAGCCCATGGTACTGCTCTATGATGACACTGTTCTAGATTCCACACTGTTCTGTTGAGTGTTGGGCTGAAAAGAATCTGTCTGACTTCCATAACACACTGCCTAAGCAAAAGGAAAGGTATTCATAAACCCATTTGTGCCTTGCACACATGTCAAAGAAGATTGCTAGAATTTTGTATCTGATTCTCAACGTCCAGGCTAAACAATGTCCTGGAAATAACCCCAGTTGAAACCAGTAGGCAGCTATTATCATTCTCCACTTTTACCCTTTTTAGCCTTGGGTCAGGAAGATCTGAGTGGCTCAAAATTCCGATTACATTAATGGCACAATTATCACATGTAGATCAACTTCATGCTGCTAATATAGACATGCTTCTGGAAGCAATTTCTGGCTCTGCTGGGCAAGGCAATCTATTAGGTTAGCTGTAACCTCTGCAAAACCTAGGGAAGGAGCACAGGCTTTGGACTTGTTAAGAATAAATGTTGGCCTCCTGTTTGTAGAGTAACCTTGGAAAATGACTTAACATCTTTGTGTCTCAGATGGGGGATAATAACTTCTATCTGATAGGAATGTGGTTAAGATTCATGAAAAACACAAAGGGAAATAAGTGATAACCGTATCATACAGGGGAGGCATTAGGTAAGTGGAGAATATTACCACCATGTACAGTATTTTGTTCATTACATTTTAAGGACTGAGTCATCTTGATACAAAATATGTCATCTAAGTAATTTTTCTTCTCAGTTACATTTAATGCTGTCTCAAACAGCACAGAATATAAACAGATGATGAGCGTTAATAAAGATAAATTGTTCTTAAGATTATGATCCTTGTGGTCAGACTAGGTAGCTATAGGTGCCAAGTGACAGAAGCAAATACAGAAGTTACTGGTTCATGTGCAAATGTCTCCACAGCTTTAGGTTTTGGACTTGCTGAATGCATGTATCAGTTGTTGTTGTTTAGTCGCTAAGCTGTGTCCAACTCTTTGTGACCCCATGGACTGTAACCAGCTAATTCCTCTGTCCATGGGATTTCCCAGGCAAGAACACCAGAGTGGGTTGCCATTTCCTTCTCCTGACCCAGGGATTGAACCCAAGTCTCCATAATTGGCAGGTGGATTCTTAACCACTGAGCCATCAGGGAAGCCTATGTATTGGTTTCTATGTTCTATTTCCCTGAGGAAGCAGTTTTGACTTCCTTCTCTTCTACTGTATCCTTGAGTACAGTTCTTAAAAACTGCATAGCCAATGGAAACTATTTTTAGTATTCCAGACCTGAAAGCTCTGAAGAAAACAACAAACCAAATAATCAAAACTAAAACCAGTTTTACCTCTTACTTGAAGCCATTTTCCACCTATTCAGTAGTCCACACACATGATCTTATTTATACCTCATATAACCTTTAAGTATGTGTCTTAAGGCTTGATTTGATAGCCCGCATTGAGACTCTACTTTGAAGCAATATTCATATACCGTTTTGTATTTTTATGGGCTTCCATGGTGGCCCAGGTGGTAAAGCGTCTGCCTGCAATGCGGGAGACCCAGGTTCAATACCTGGGTCAGGAGGATCCCCTGGAGAAGGAAACTGCAACCCACTCCAGTACTCTTGCCTAAAAAATTCCATGGACAGAGGAGCCTGGTGGGCTGCAGTCCACGGGGTCACAAAGAGCTGAACATGACTGAGTGACTTCACACACTTGTATTTTATAGACAATTTTAAAATATGTAAGTGGTGGTAAAGCTGGCACTGGAATTAACATGTATTTGTATTGAATACATAATTTCATACACTAAATATTTTCCGGACATTGAGTTAACCATGTTCAAAACAATCTTCTAAGTTTAAGTAATGATGATCCTTACAAGAACTATTTTTTTTTCTCTAAAGTCCTTATCATAATGCTAACAAAATACATGTATACATGATGCAAAAAATCAAGTTTAGTATAATGGTCACATTCTAACAACACTCCATTTAAAGCATAGATTAACTTGTTTTTGTTAGTTTGATTGTTATTTACTGATTTGGGCTCATAACTTTTGCCTCTTTGACTAATTCATAAATCCTGGCGGGGGGTGGGGGGCGGCGTCAGTTACACATGGTACCTGAAGTACTAAGTAGTATATATTATGAATTTGGCACAATAAATAGCTATTGATTGATTTTTGAAAGTCTTTAGATCACAATAAAATTAGAAAGAAAATCATGAATCATTTCTATAGTCTGTCTGGATCACAGATCCATTTAATAAGAAAATTGCTGTAAAAAAGTCATATACTGCATGAACCATGGGCAAATGTCCTAAATTTGGGGAAAAACAATCTATTCAAGCAGTAATCTTCAGCACTGTTTCCTCCATCTCTTAGTCTAAATTTAACAAGAAAGAAAGTTTGAATTTTTAAAAAGTAAACCACATTTAAAAAATATTTTGTCCATACATATTTCTTTTCATCTTTCCGGTGGTCCTTTGCTTCTTTAGAGCAAACCCAGTCTAGATTTTGCTCATCCGATACTGTTTTCCTTAAGGTGTGGCAGGCATTCATTGATTTTGTTATTCATGAGTGACAGATGTCCAAAAGAGTTACCCTAATCAGTGACATCGTCTTTTGATTTTAATCTGCTTTTCCAAACTTCCAGTCAATTTTCTGAGCTATCTTTTCAATAAATTCCTTCTCTCCTTTAGTTAGCCAGCGTAATTCTCAGTTGTTACAACCAAAACCCAGACTGATACATATGGTGGTCTGCTAATTGTATTGATGAGGTTTTTCTACACTTATCTAAAGAGACTAATGGGAAAATCATAAATCATTTCTGAGTTTTGCTCCTGTTTTTGCCTCTGCTTTCCTTCATCTTTTATTTTCCCCTCAAACTATGGTTAGGAAGGAACTATGATGGTTCACATGTTTGCTCTTTCATGGGGAGACAGTTGTTTCAGTCCCCATGAACTGTGATATTTTACAGTTTTAATTTTAATTGTCTTCTCTTTCTTATGATGGAAGAAAAATATGAAATAAAAATTCTTAAATCTGTCATGTTCTGATTTCTTTAAATCATTCCTTCTTGGAACATAAAGTAGGCACATAGTGTAGTATAAACATATGGAAATAGCATTCATTTAATTTATTCCACAAATCTCACAGATTCTGCTCAAACTGAGCACAAGATTGGCATCTGAGTTACAGAAATGAATAAAATAGTCTCTAAATTCTTGAAGTTCATTGTCAAGTCAGAGTGATCCAGAGATGAAAAAAGTAATTGTTAATACAATAAAAATAGCCTATGGTGGGACAGCTTTCAAAATATTGCAAGAATCCAAGATCCATAGGAGTAGTTGACTATGGAAAATGAGGGCTTTTAACTGTTTTGTCTACTTATTGCCTAAAAGAGCTTTCTAAAGTGTCCATATCATTTCCAGGAACACATGGCATAATCTGGCACATTCAAGCCACTGTATCTTTGATTTCAAATTATCCAGGAATGCAAAATTGTGAAACTCTGGCCTATGCTAGTGCCTTGAGACTTCAAAATATTAATCTAAATAATAGTTACAACCAGTTTCTCCATAAAAGATATTAATGATTTTAAGTACTTGAGCTGCATCATTATAATGACCATATCCCACTTAGTTTAATTTTAACATTTTTAAAAACAAAACTTGACATTTTAAGTCAGCAAGGGAGACTCATTGCAACACAGGATACATCTATCTGTCTTAAATGCCATAATTATTGGATAAGACTCTGCCGAGTAACTTACTCCTTGGGGACTTCAGAGGTACACCTTCCAAGACACACAGGGACTATTTAGTGAACTGTTTGACTGATTTATTCAGTAGAACATCTGGTAATGATAGTCCAAATATCAGTCTTTGGAGAAAATTAACTATCCTCCAAAATGAATACCAATCATTGTGGTGGCCCAGCAGAACGGATGGGTAGTTAATTTGTTCAATGAGTTCATCCTGTTGGTTTGGGATTTAAACCAAATTGGCTACACTTTAGAGAAAGGTATTCCTTTGTTCTTATGTAATGTTGTTTAATCACAGCATTTTTAAAGCAGAAGAATTTTGAAGAATTTTTAAGCCAACTCTCATTTTATGATAAGGAAACTCACTTACCAAATGTTATCAGACTCATTAAGATACACTCTCATTTCACTTTCCCTCATATTTTTATGTTTTTACCAAATGGAGTTTCAAGCTGCTTCTCATTAACTTCAACTAGCTATCATTAAAATGAAAGCCATTATTTTTAGTTTCTTAGAGGCTACATACTCTTCCATATCTATGAGATGTTAAGCATGCTGTTTTATTTTTTCTCCTTGGAGCTTACATGAGCAATATAAATACACACAAATATCTGCACACATATGTGTTCATTTACATGAGAATGGTAAAATACATAAACACTATATTTATTCTTAGAAGTCCAGAGAAGTCTGATAATTGCTCTGGCCAATTTTAAGTATATTTTCTCATGTACCAAGTAGAAATGATTATCATAGTCTCTACAATGGACACTGCAGAACTAAGCACTTGGAAAGGTGTAAAGATGACTGAGAAGTTACAAGCTTTAGGATATGTTAGTTTAAAATCTAATGGTGTGCATTAGGGATAGAGGAATTAGACAATTACCAGGGTATTCTCATTACAAAGAACTTGGAACAATATAAAATGTTGTTATATATTTTTTAAAAAGATGGTGGAGATACCAAACCAAAAGGTCAGGAAAGGTTTTTTGCCTTTTTTGTGTTTGTGTTGGGTGAAGGTGGGGGGAGTTGTTTGTTTTTTGAAGCTTTACTAGTGTTTGAGATTAATCACAAAAGGTAGATAGAGCTGTACGCAGGAAACAGAGGAAGAACACTGTTGAGATTGGCATGATCAATTCCATTTGGTCCTAAAGAACAATTGGTGGTGGTTTACTCGCTCAGTCGTGTCTGACTCTTGCGACCCCATGGACTATAGCCTGCCAGGCTCCTCTGTCCATAGGATTCTCCAGGCAAGAATATTGGAATGGGTTGTCATTTCCTTCTCCAGGGGATCTTCCTGACCAAGGAATTGAACCCAGGTCTCCTGTATGGTAGGCAGATTCTTTACCAACTGAGCTACAAGGGAAGGATAGCAGTTATCTAAAGGATTCTCTTTGGATTGTTAAAATTGATTCAAATTTTCAACCACTGAAAACATTCTATAATGATTTATATAAAAAGAAAATATTTTAAAATATTATCTTATTCATAAAGTTCACTTCACAGGACTATTCACATGGCTAAATTATTTCATAAAAGAATTTTAATATGAATTTGATTTTAAGAATGAATAGATATATTTTTTAAAGAAAAGGTATATTGAAATGGGATGTTGAAATTAATAAAATAATAGCAGAGGATATGTGATAGATAGAAATGTAAACAAAACAAAAACAAATCTGGAGATAAAAGTTATGTCATTTTCTAATCTAGAGCATTTTTATTTGTCTTTATGTAACTCAGCTGGGCTCCAGAATCACTGCAGATGGTGACTGTAGCCATGAAATTAAAAGATGCTTACTCCTAGGAAGAAAAGTTATGACCAACCTAGATAGTATATTCAAAAGCAGACATTACTTTGCCAACTAAGGTCCATCTAGTCAAGGCTATGGTTTTTCCAGTGGTCATGTATGGATGTGAGTGTTGGACTGTGAAGAAGGCTGAGCGCTGAAGAATTGATGCTTTTGAACAGTGGTGTTGGAGAAGACTCTTGAGAGTCCCTTGGACTGCAAGGAGATCCAACCAGTCCATTCTGATGGAGATCAACCCTGGGATTTCTTTGGAAGGAGTGATGCTGAAGCTGAAGCTCCAGTACTTTGGCCACCTCATGAGAAGAGTTGACTCATTGGAAAAGACTCTGATGCTGGGAGGGATTGGGGGCAGGAGGAGAAGGGGACGACTGAGGATGAGATGGCTGGATGGAATCACAGACTCAATGGACATGAGTCTGAGTGAACTCCGGGAGACGGTGATGGACAGGGAGGCCTGGTGTGCTGCGATTCATGGGATCTCAAAGAGTCGGACACGACTGAGCAACTGAACTGAACTGAACTGAACTCAGCTGGTATTTGAAATGAAAAGTGATACCAGCTTTGTCCTCAGTAACATAACAGGCAGTAAAAAGGAAGTCGGTGGACTAGTTTGGGAATGATGTAGTTAGGGGCAGAGAGAAAAGTTACATTCACATAATTTCTTTGAAAGTAAGCAAAAAGCCTCGTTTTCACCTAAAGTGCATTGCAATTTTAAAACCAAGATGCAGGTACTTCAAGAGTGCTTTATACTTATTCAGGTTATCAGATCATCAACTCCTTAAATAAAACTATTTCTTTTTAAGAGAGCAAAGCTGTGTTCTAACATTAAAAGAATTAAAGCATTTTAGCCTGAGAAAAGAGGACATTTTAAGAAATAACAAAGCACATTGTTCATTACTTTGGAATTGTAAAGCACTCTAATACAAGCAAAGAACATTCTCTTATTAACATGAGAAGCAAAGTGATGACTTGGGGCCTCTGAACATTTGAGTCTCCTTTCTTAATCCATATAAGCCTTCAATTTTACATTTTCTCTCAGACCTATAAAATATACTCAGGCTCATACATAAAAGATTTCTTAGCAAAGCCATGTAATGCTTATGTAAGTATGTTTCATAAAAAGAAAAGAAATTTCAAATTATATTCGAAGTACAGGTTGTTACAAAGCATTAACCACAGAACTCAAAAGTGATGTAAATTCAGATAAACCTTGATACAGATTTTCAATGCATGATCATCTTGGAATATTTATATGACTCAAATGCTCTAGTCATAAAATTTTAGCTACTTTTGTTCAGTTTTTTGAAGAGAATTAAGTTTTAAAAGAGAATTTACCAATCTTACCAAAACTAACAATTAAAAGAAACTAATATTTGTTATGTGGTAAATCTATGTACGATGAAAGATTGTTGTTTAGTTCCTAAGTTGTGTCTGATTCTTTTGTGACCCCATGGACTGTAGCCCATGAGGCTTTTGTGTCCATGGGATTTCCTAGGCAGGAATACTAGAGTGGGTTGTCATTTCCTACTCCAGGGGAATCTTCCTGGCCCAGGGAATGAAACTGTGTCTCCTGTATTGGCTGGTGAATTCTTTACTATTGAGCCATCAGGAAAGTCCAAAATGAAATACATGGCAAAAAAATGATAATATTTTCTTAACATTTATTAATTACCATGGTCATGATGAGTTGAAAGAGGAGAGAGAGTGAAACAATTGGCTTAAAACTCAACATTCAAAAATCTAAGATCATGGCAACTGGTCCCATCACTTCAGGGCAAACAGATGGGGAAACAATGGATATAGGGACTTCATTTTCTTGGGTTTCAAAATACCTGCAGATGGTGACTGCAGCCATGAAAATTAAAAGATGCTTGCTTCTTGGAAGAAAATCTATGACAAACCTAGACAGTGTATTAAAAAGCAGAGACATTACTTTGCCAACAAAGGTCCATCTAGTCAAGCTATGGTTTTTCCAGTAGTCATGTATGAATGTGAGAGTTTGGCCATAAAGAAGGCTGAGCACTGAAGAACTGATGCTTTTTAACTGTGGTGTTGGGGAAAACTCTTGACAGTCGCTTGGACTGCAAGGCTATCAAACCAGTCAATCAACCCTGAATGTTCACTGGAAAGACTGATGCTGAAACTGAAGCTCCATTACTTTGGTCACCTGATGTGAAGAGCCGACTTATTAGAAAAGACCTTAACACTGGGAAAGATTGAAGGCAACAGAAGAAGGGGATGACAGAGGACGAGATGGTTGGATGGTTATCACCCACTCAATAGATATGAGTCTGAGTAAACTCTGAGAGTTGATGATGGACAGGGAAGCCTGGTGTGCTGCAGTCCATGGGACTGCAAAGAGTTGGACACAACTGAGTGAGTGAACAATAAGAAAATCAATCATTTATTCATAAAATGCAGTATATTTTGTTACGATTTGTAATGCATGGTTAGCAGACTTGACCTTTCATCACTGCTTATTTATATGACTGCTAATTCACTGCTATGTTTTCATTCTCCCACTGCAAGTAGAATATTTAAAATGACATTGAATACAAAAATATTCTATCATAATATTTAATGGGAATATATTTTATCTGTGTACCATTTTAAAATCAAAGTAATCTGCAGCCTACTTCAAGTATATCATCTATAATATCTTCCTAGGGATTATCAGGGAAATACTTTATTATCTTATTACTTAGGTCAAAATTGTGTGTATGTACTCTGTTGCTTCAGTGTGTTGACTCTTTGTGATCACATGGACAGTAGCCCCATAGTCTCCTTTGTCAATGGGATTTTCATGGCAAGAACTGTGCAGTGGGTTGCCATGCCATCCTCCAGGGAATATTCCCAAGCCAGAAATAAAACCCATGTCTCCTGCATTACAGGTGGATTCTTTACCCACTGAGCCATCATTACATTACATCCAAATACCTACGTTTAAATTTTAGGATGAAAATTAAAAAGAGGAGTAAAATTGTTATGTATAACATATTTTGGAAAATGTAGCTTTTTTCTAATTTTGTTTAATGATAAATTTAACATTGCAGCTTTGGAAGACATAAAAGAGCAACTAATATTTATAATTCAGCTTTCTGAAAAGTATAAATATTTAGAGCTGGTAAGACAGTAGGGGATACTCTGAGGTCAAAGACTAAGAAAATGAACGAAATTAGAGAATTAAAGGGCATCTGACATCATTCATACATATTGTGGATATTTGCTGACTGTGGTGAAGAGAAGTAAAATATGCCACCCTAAACTATGCTACTTTGGTACACTGATGATCTTGAATTATTACTTAAAAAAATAGCAGATGCAAGGACAATTTGATCCTCCTTTGTATCCCTGAAGCAAGATATGAATCCCTCATGTGAAATGTGCTCTCCCAGATATACAGAGAAATGCTTCTCACTAGAGATAGGGAATGCAGGATGAAGAAATCCATGTAACAAACCTTGTTACTTCTCCACTAATTAGCCAAGCCCAAACTCTTTTGTTTTATTAATTCTTAACAACAAATATATTGGGTCTTTGCCTAAAGGGTATACAATCAACCTACTTTGGTCACTTTTATGAGTCTCATATTTTTATGAGTCCTCATATACACTAAGAAAGAAACTAAAATCATGGCATAAGGTCCCATCACTTCATGGCAAAAAGATGGCCGGGGGGGGGGGGTGGATGAAAACTGTGACAGACTATTTTCTTGGACTTCAAAATCACTGCAGACAGTGACTGCAGCCATGAAAGTTGAAGATGCTTGCTCCCTGGAACCCTCATCCAAGGTAAGAGCCCCACGTCCAAGGTAAGAGAAACCAAAGTAAGACGGTAGGTGTTGCAAGAGGGCAGACACACTGAAACTATAATCACAGAAAACTAGTCAATCTAATCACACTAGGACCACAGCCTTATCTAACTCACTGAAACTAAGCCATGCCATGTGGGGCCAACCCAAGTCAGGCGGGCATGGTGGAGACGTCTGACACAATGTGGTCCACTGGAGAAGGAAATGGCAAACCACTTCAGTATTCTTGCCTTGAGAACCCCATGAACAGTATGAAAAGGCAAAATGATAGGATACTGAAAGAGGAACTCCCCAGGTCAGTAGGTGCCCAATATGCTACTGGAGATCAGTGGAGAAATAACTCCAAAAAGAATGAAGGGATGAGCCAAAGCAAAAACAATACCCAGTAGTGGATGTGACTGGTGATAGAAGCAAGAGTCAGGAGTCAGCGAACTAAAATGGACTGGAATGGGTGAAATTAACTCAGATGACCATTATATCTACTACTGCGGGCAGGAATCCCTTAGAAGAAATGGAGCAGCCATCATGGTCAACAAGAGTCCGAAATGCAGTACTTGGATGCAATCTCAAAAATGACAGAATAGTCTCTGTTCGCTTCCGAGGCAAACCATTCAATATCATGATAATCCAAGTCTATGCCCCAACCAGTAATGCTGAAGAAGCTGAAGTTGAATGGTTCTACGAAGACCTACAAGACCTTTTAGAACTAACACCCAAAAAAGATGTCCTTTTCATTATAGGGGATTGGAATGCAAAAGTAGGAACTCAAGAAATACCTGGAGTAACAGGCAAATTTGGCCTTGGAATGTGGAATGAAGCAGGGCAAAGACTAATAGAATTTTGCCAAGAAAATGCACTGGTCATAGCAAACAGTCTCTTCCAGCAACACAAGAGAAGACTCTACACATGGAAATCACCAGATGGTCAACACCGAAATCAGATTGTTTATATTCTTTGCAGCCAAAGATGGAGAAGCTCTATACAGTCAACAAAAACAAGACCAGGAGCTGACTGTGGCTCAGATCATGAACTTATTATTGCCAAATTCAGACTGAAATTGAAGAAAGTAGGGAAAACCACTAGACCATTCAGGTATGACCTAAATCAAATTCCTTATGATTATACAGTGGAAGTGAGAAATTGATTTAATGGCCTAGATCTGATAGATAGAGTGCCTGATGAACTATGGACAGAGGTTAGTGACATTATACAGGAGACAGGGATCAAGACCATCCCCATGGAAAAGAAAAGCAAAAAAGCAAAATGGCTCTCTGAGGAGGCCTTACAAATAGCTGAGAAAAGAAGAGAAGAGGAAAGCAAAGGAGAAAAGGAAAGATATAAGCATCTGAATGCAGAATTCCAAAGGATAACAAGAAGAGATAAGAAAGCCTTCCTCAGAGATCAATGAAAAGAAATACAGGAAAACAATAGAATGGAAAAGACTAGAGATCTCTTCAAGAAAATTAGAGACACCAAGGGAACATTTCATGCAAACATGGGCTCAATAAAGGACAGAAATGGTATGGACCTAATAGAAGCAGAAGATATTAAGAAGACGTGGCAAGAATAGACAGAAGAACTATACCAAAAAGATCTTCACGACCAAGATAATCACGATGGTGTGATCACTCAGCTAGACCCAGACATCCTGGAACGTGAAGTCAAATGGGCCTTAGAAATCATCACTACTGAACAAAGCTAGTGGAGGTGATGGAATTCCAGTTGAGCTATTTCAAATCCTGAAAGACGATGCTGTGGAAGTGCTGCACTCAATATGCCAGCAAATTTGGAAAACTCAGCAGTGGCCACAGGACTGGAAAAGGTCAGTTTTCATTCCAATTCCAAAGAAAGGCAATGCCAAAGAATGCTCAAACTACCACACAATTGCACTCATCTCACATGCTAGTAAAGTAATGCTCAAAATTCTCCAAGCCAGGCTTCAGCAGTATGTGAACTGTGAACTTCCAGGTGTTCAAGCTGGTTTTAGAAAAGGCAGAGGAACCAGAGATCAAATTGCCAACATCTGTGGGATCATCAGAAAAGCAAGAGAGCTCCAGAAAAACATCTGTTTCTGCTTTATTGACTATGCCAAAGCCTTTGACTGTGTGGATCACAATAAACTGTGGAAAATTCTGAAAGAGATGAGAATACCAGACCACCTGATCTGCCTCTTGAGAAACCTATGTGCAGGCCAGGAAGCAACAGTTAGAACTGGACATGGAACAACAGACTGGTTCCAAATAGGAAAAGGAGTATGTCAAGGTTGTATATTGTCACCCTGCTTATTTAACTTATATGCAGAGTACATCATTAGAAACCCTGGGCTGGAAGAAGCACAAGCTGGAATCAAGATTGCTGGGATAAATATCAATAACCTCAGATATCCAGATGATACCACCCTATGGCAGAAAGCGAAGAGGAACTAAAAAGCCTCTTGATGAAAGTGAAAGAGGAGAGCAAAACAGTTGGCTTAAAGCTCAACATTCAGAAATCGAAGATCATGGCATCTGGTCCCATCACTTTATGGGAAATAGATGGGAACACAGTGGAAATATTGTCAGACTTCATTTTCTCGGGCTCCAAAATCACTGCATATGGTGACTGCAGCCATGAAATTAAAAGATGTACGCACTCCTTGGAAGAAAAGTTATGACCAACCTAGATAGCATATTCAAAAGCAGAGACATTACTTTGCCAACAGAGGTCCATCTAGTCAAGGCTATGGTTTTTCCTGTGGTCATGTATGGATGTGAGAGTTGGACTGTGAAGAAGGCTGAGCGCTGAAGAATTGATGCTTTTGAACTGTGGTGTTGGAGAAGAATCTTGAGAGTCCCTTGGACTGCAAGGAGATCCAACCAGTCCATTCTGAAGGAGATCAGCCCTGGGATTTCTTTGGAAGGAATGATGCTAAAGCTGAAACTCCAGTACTTTGGCCACCTCATGCGAAGAGTTGACTCATTGGAAAAGACTCTGATGCTGGGAGGGATTGGGGGCAGGAGGAGAAGGGGACGACAGAGGATGAGATGGCTGGATGGCATCACTGACTTAATGGATGTGGGTCTGAATGAACTCCGGGCGTTGGTGGACAGGGAGGCCTGGCGTGCTGCGATTCATGGGGTCACAAAGAGTCGGGCACGACTGAGAGATTGAACTGAACTAGACTGCTCCCTGGAAGAAAAGCCATGATAAACCTACATAGCATATTAAAAACCAAAGACATCATTTTGCTGGCAAAAGTCTGTACAGTCAAAGCTATGGTTTTCCCAGTAAAGTATGGATGTGAGAGATGGACTTCAAAGAAGGCTGAGCACTGAAGAATTGATGCTTTTGAACTCTGGTGTTGGAGAAGACTCTTGAGAGTCCCTTGGACTGCAAGGAGATCCAACCAGTCCATTCTGAAGGAGATCAGCCCTGGGATTTCTTTGGAAGGAATGATGCTAAAGCTGAAACTCCAGTACTTTGGCCACCTCATGTGAAGAGTTGACTCATTGGAAAAGACACTGATGCTGGCAAAGATTGAAGACAGGAGGAGAAGGGGATGACAGAGCATGAGATGGTTGGATGGTACCACTGACTCAATGGACATGAGTTTGAACAAGCTCTGGGAGATGGTAAAGAACGTGGAAGCCTGGTGAGCTGCAGTTCATGGTGTTGCAAAGAGTCAGACACAGCTGAGTGACTGAATGGCAACAAAGTACATAATAAATTAAATTTTTTGTTCTCCTGTTAATCTGTTTTATCTCAAGTTAATCATTAGAACAGCCAAAGAACCTAAAAGGGACAAAAGGAAGTTTCAAGTTTCCTTCCCTACAACTGTAAACGTGACTAACTGCTTTAAAGGTCTTTTGGGAACATGGATCAAAAGCAAAACAAAAACCCACATAAGGAGATCATTTTACTCCCTTGATATAATGACAACACCAAAAGGCTACATTATGAGTATAAAGGACAAAATAAAAATAAATCCACTGCAAGGAGATAGAGAAGAAGACTGCTGGTGAAAATTCACAACCAGTATCCTGCTCTGACATAGGTTCTTGGCCTTGTTTACTAAAGAGTGGTAGTCTTATATTTACTGAGAGTGACAAAAACAAAACAAGCTACAAAACAAGCAAATGGCAGTAAAAAACAACCATTGAAATCTCAAGCTAAGAATTTGAAATATTCCCAGATTATAATCACTTTGGTAGAAGTTTCTGAAAATCTTCTCTGGACTAATCTCTTCCATTTAATCCTAAAAGAATCTCCATAGATAAATTTTTAAGTAGTAATAACATATGTAAAAAAAAATAATTTCTAAACTCAAAGTAAATCAAGCAACCATGAGTAAGAGTTTGGCAAAATAATAAATAGGATATGAAGACTTCACAAAAGTAGATTCAGGTCATGAAATTATCTGATACAAATAATATGTATCAAAATGAATAAAAGAAAATAAAAATGAGTAAAAAGCAATCGATTATAAAAGGAATAAGTACACTTGAAAAGTATATAGATATATTAGAAATTTTAAAATATACTAATTAATGTTTAAAACCTAATAGTGGATTAATGAACTGGGAAACAAATCTATAGGAATTATATTGAATACAGCCAAGAAAGAGATAAAAAATATGAAAGAATGTTAAGACGAATGAAGACAAGAGTTATGATGAAAAAGTTAACTGACTAATCAGAAAGAGAAGAAACAGAGAGAATGAAAAGGATTATTACAGAAGATAATAAGTGAGAAATTTTCATATTTGATAAAATACATCAATACATAGAATAGGAAGTACAAGAAAAGGAGGAGGAAATATATAAAGAAATTCAACCTTAGGCATGGTACAGTGAAACTGTAGAAACAACCCACTAAAAAGATATTGGTTGCAGAAACAGCAAATCCAAAAAGATAATGTTCTTAATGAATTCAGAGAAATAGTATCTAGATTAGGCAAAAATATCACAATTATTTGTCCAAGCAATTTGGGGAATGAAAGAGTAAATATTATTATTTCATGATAACTGGCATACATGGATACTGTCCTAGGAAACTGGTAATCCCATCCACAAAAAAATGACAACAGAGACATAATTTTAGTATATAGAGAAAAATAAGTATAAATCTAAAAGATTTTATGAACCAAGAAATTATAGACAAGAAAGCTAAACATCAGCATATTCTCACTAAAGTGAAGTAATGGCCAATAGCATTGAACATAATTTTATATATAAACAATAATAAACTGCAAAATTATTAAAAATAAACTAGAATAAATTATTTAACCAGATGGTATAAAAGATAAATCAAAGTTGATGGTAGTTTGTATTTTGTTTTTATTATTTGAAAAAAATATAAGAATATAGATTAATATTTGACATTGGTAAATGAAATAGGCATTTAAAATTTCTAGGATGACTATTAAAGTTGTAGATATTACAAGTTTTAATTTTATAGTAATAAATGGATAGAGAAAAGATACAGTTAGGATAAAATATAGCATATAAAAGATTAAAATGTAATATGCCTAAAATAAGATGAAAGGGTGATTCTAAGCTTCTCAATACTCAAATAACTACAAAAGAAAAAATGATCCAGTTAAATGACAAAGATGATCATAATGGATTAAAAAAACAAGCTATATTCTATCAACAGAAGATATGTCTAAAACATCAGGATGAAGTGATGTTGAAAGGTAAATGATGGAAAAAATACACCTGGCAGATAATAACAGTTGAAGTGTTTTTATATTAATCTTAGACAAAATGGACATAAAGTTTGAAAAGCATTATTATTAAATCTAGATGATGACTACAAAATGTTCAGGCTCATCAGAAAGATATGTTAAAATTTGCATGCATCAAAATAATAGTTTTAATACACAATGGAAAATTGCAAAAATAATGCAAAGGTGGAACTCTGCTATTACATTGGCATAATTTCACATATCTCTCTCAATAATTAATAGAAGAAGCAGATAAAAAAATCAGTAAAGGTAGAGAATGATGTGAAAACCATGATCTTAAACTTTATATTTACTTTGAATCTACTAACCATTGTATCCAACAACTGAAGAATACACATTATTTGAAAACAAAGAAACTTAAAGAGCAACTTAACTCATGAGTAGCGATGCACAAATCCTATATAAAATATTATTTGGTCAAAATAGTAAATGTGTAAAATTATGACAAAGTTTGTTTATCTCAGGAATGCAAAGATTACTTGACATTAAAAAATAAATTAATGTATTTATTACAGTAACATGGACTTCCTGGGTGGCTCAGTGGTAAAGACTCTGCCTGCCAGGAGATCTGGGTTCCATCACTGGGTAGGGAAGATCCCTGGAGGAGGGCGTGGCTACCCACTCTAGTTCTCTTGCCTGGAGAATCCCAAGGACAGAGGAGCCTGGTAGGCTATAGTCCACAGGGTCACACAGAGTCAGACACGACTGAAGTGACTGAGCAGCAGCAGCTGTAGCAATAGCACATTAACACACCAAAGGAGGTAAGGCGTGTTCATTTCAAATGATACAGAGAAAATTTTGACTCTATTTCAACATCTATCATTGATTTCAGTACAAGCAAAGAAGGAATAGAATGAAAGTATTATAAATATAGAATTACCTGAAAGAAAGTATAGCAACTATTGTTTTCAATGAAGAATCTTTAAAAAAATGTTATCCTAAAATCAGAAACAAGACAGGATCATTCCATCTACCAAATCCATTCAAGATGTATTCAAAATAACTTATCCATTGCAATTAGGTGAGAAAGCTATTTAAGAATATGTCAACAGAAAGGAAGAAATAAGACTATGTTATCTGCAAATAATACGATTATGCAGAAAATCTACAAAACTATGTGAGCTAAATCACTTTAGTCATGTCCAACTCTTTTGATCCCATGGACTGTGGCCCACTAGGCTCCACTGTCCACTGGATTCTCCAGGTAAAAATACTAAAGTGGGTTGTCATTTCCTTCTCCAGGGTATCTTGCCAACCCAGGGACCAAAGGCTCATCTCTTGAGTCTCCTGCATTGGCCAGCAGGTTCTTTACCACTAGTGTCATCTGGGAAGCCCTATAGTTTAATGATTAGAATTAAAAAAGAGAGTTTACCAAGACTGCTGTGTATCTAAATGTAAGACCAGAAACTATAAAACTCCTAGAGGAGAACATAGGCAAAACACTCTCAGACATAAATCACAGCAGGATCCTCTATGATCCACCTCCCAGAATTCTGGAAATAAAAGCAAAGATAAGCAAATGGGATCTAATTAAAATTAAAAGCTTCTGCACAACAAAGGAAAATATAAGCAAGGTGAAAAGACAGCCTTCGGAATGGGAGAAAATAATAGCAAATGAAGCAACTGACAAACAACTCATCTCAAAAATATACAAGCAACTTCTGCAGCTCAATTCCAGAAAAATAAACGACCCAATCAAAAAATGGGCCAAAGAACTAAATAGACATTTCTCCAAAGAAGACATACGGATGGCTAACAAGCACATGAAAAGATGCTCAACATCACTCATTATTAGAGAAATGTAAATCAAAACCACAATGAGGTACCACTTCACACCAGTCAGAATGTCTGCGATCCAAAAATCTGCAAGCAATAAATGCTGGAGAGGGTGTGGAGAAAAGGGAACCCTCCTACACTGTTGGTGGGAATGCAAACTAGTACAGCCACTATGGAGAACAGTGTGGAGATTCCTTAAAAAATTGCAAATAGAACTACCTTATGACCCAGCAATCCCACTGCTGGGCATACACACCGAGGAAACCAGAATTGAAAGAGACACGTACCCCAATGTTCATCGCAGCACTGTTTATAATAGCCAGGACATGGAAACAACCTAGATGTCCATCAACAGATGAATGGATAAGAAAGCTTTGGTACATATACACAATGGAGTATTACTCAGCCGTTAAAAAGAATTCATTTGAATCAGTTCTGATGAGATGGATGAAACTGGAGCCGATTATACAGAGTGAAGTAAGCCAGAAAGAAAAACACCAATACAGTATACTAACACATATATATGGAATTTAGGAAGATGGCAATGACGACCCTGTATGCAAGACAGGAAAAAAGACACAGAAGTGTATAACAGACTTTTGGACTCAGAGGGAGAGGGAGAGGGTGGGATGATTTGGGAGAATGGCATTCTAACATGTATACTATCATGTAAGAATTGAATCGGCAGTCTACGTCTGATGCAGGATACAGCATGCTTGGGGCTGGTGCATGGGGATAACCCAGAGAGATGTTATGGGGAGGGAGGTGGGAGGGGGGGTTCATGTTTGGGAACGCATGTAAGAATTAAAGATTTTAAAATTTAAAAAATAAAAAACCCAAAAAAAAAGTGTATACAAAGAATGTTTACCTTATATTTCTACAAACAAGCAGCAAATACATTATAAGTATTACAAATAATTTAAGACACATAAACACCAATTATAATGCAAATCTTTGATAAATTCCAACGTACTGAAGTTCAGAATTGTTCATTAATATCATAATGACAGTAAAAAGACAAGTCAGAGTGGGAGAAGATACAAAAATCTACGTGAACAAAATACATGACAGAAGATGGGGATCAAGGAAGGTCACAAAGGTGACTTTTTTTCTAAAATACTTTGAATATTTATAATTTAACTAATCTCTGTGAAGCCTGCCTCTGTACAAAGGTACATGATCACTAAAGGGATTCGAAATATTTTCCTGAGTCTATTCTACAACATCACATTAATTAATGAATAGAGTGTTTAAACCCAAAGAATTCATAAACATCCATTAACAGGAAGGGAGGAACCAACTGTCCTGAAATGCTGATAACTATGCATGTAACTCACAATGTACTCTTCACAAGTTAGAGAAGAGTTACTATGGTTTCTTAGTAAAATGTTACCATGGTTTAAAAATTTAAACCAGACAGTTGGGAAAAAGGTGCTGTAGGTAAATGTTGAATACACTTATCCTCACTTATATTTATAGTTCAACCAAATTGGGTTGTCTTAGAAAGAAAGTTTGAAAAAATATATATATATATATTTTTTCTCTAAATCCTTTTACTTTAGTATAATAAAACGAAAGTGTGTATGTAGATTCATTTCATCACTGGGAATTGAAAATCTCTCATTTGCAAAGAGAGTAGGATGTGATGGCAGCAGTTTTCAGAGTTACAATTCCTTTGAGAGTAACTAAAAGACACAGAATTTAAGAACTGAAAAAGACCTTAGGGATCATCTCTTCCAATCCTTCATGTTACAGATGCAGAAATCTCATCTGCAAAGATGAAGTTACTTACCCAAGGTCACCCAAATAGCCAGTGACAAAATAATAGGCTTTGATATGAATTAATGTATTTCAGTATTAGAGTTACAAAGAAATAACTTGAATTCAAGTTGAAATCTGATTTCCTGATGCATTTTTTTTACACAGCCAATTTCTGTAAACATGTTTTAGAATGATAATATTATTATGGCTACAGTTTAAAAACAGATAACAGCAATAGTATGACAGAGTATAGTTGCTATTTCAGTTAAGCCAGATAAAAGGATTCACCATTTCAGGACTATAAAATAATATACAGAATTGTGTTTATTCTGCTGTACAATACTCTATCTGATGAATTTCACCACACACACAAAAAATTTAAAAACTTCACTGGGTAAAGTTTGTAAAAAGCTTTTACAAACCCTAGTGGTAACTAGAACAGTATTTGTCATGAGTGCGTATGGACACTCTTATTTGATGGTACCTTTGCCAGTCCAAATGCAGACCTAGCCACGGACCTCAGGGAGCTCAGGTTACTGTGGACACAACAGTCAATCGGCTATAAGAGATGCTTAGAGCAGAAGCTCCTGCAATGGGAAAGCTTGAATCTTGAACCTATTCATGTATTCCCTGAAAGAGTGAGTTCCAAAGAAGAAAGTGCACTAACTGGGTTAGGGCACAGTAGGAAGAAGCATTTCAGGTCCAGGTATAAGGAAGTGAGTGTAACTAGAGCTCATGTAACTTGAGAGAAAATGGAATAATATGAAGCTGGTGCAAAAAAACTAGGAGATAAGCCATGAAGAGACTTTTGATAATGTTGGCTTTTATCTTAACAGCAAGAGGAAGACATTCATGTGTCTTACACAATGAGATTCTCTGTCAAATATGTGTTTAAAATATTGCAATTTCTGCAGAGTTGAAAAAAGTTACTTGCATCTCTCTCGCTTTTTCAACGTATAAAAAAGTGACAATAAGTAGTATTCAAAGTAGAGAATAATGCCTAATGCTGACCCAATAAGTATTAATATCTTTCTGGAATACTATACAATTTTAATTTCTGAACAAGACTTATAGACAAGTGAAGCACAGTATGTAATTACCTGCCCATCTTTACCTATCACCTGGCCCAGTAACCTGTTTCTGGTAAGCATTCCAAGAACATTGCTAATTGACTATTAGGCAAACACCCAATTCATCTGAGTTTAAACTCTTCAATCAAAATATACAGGCAAGTGTATTTTTGCCTTGCAGCACTACCCTCACACGCATCTTTCTTTTCTTTTTTTCTTTTTAAACAGGATTGGCATGTTATTCAGGCAATGTTCTATTCAGTTAAATAAATAGTGATATGAGCAATTCTTTGAAATGTATGTGAAGGACAGTAGCAGCTTGAACTCAGACTTTATTGTTGGGAAAACTAGAATGCATGTAGCTTGAGAGAACATGGAATAATATGAAGCTGGTAAAAAAACAAACAAACAAACAAAAAAAACTAGGAGATAAACTATGAAGAGCCTGATCAATTTACTAGATCTCTCTAAAACTGATGGTTTTTGATTGCTAATATTTTTCTTCCCTTTTCAGTACTTGGTACAGACTCAATTCCTGAAAACACACAGTCTTCTGACAAGAGAAAGCAACTTTAGAAAGAGTTTATACTTGTGTGCATTCTTATCTTTCTTTTTTTCACACCTCCTTATGAAAGAAACCTGAAACTCTAATTCTGTCAATTCCAATTCATTCAAGAGTTATGTCTATTAATAAATTTCCTGAACAAGTTTTCAGATTCTCAACACCGCAACATCCTGTGCAGCAGTTTCTAACATAGGGCTACTGCTTACTGTACTTATTGAGTACGAGCTATTTAGGGGATTTAAAATTTTGCTGTGGACAAGACTGACTTTCTTGCAGACTAGGAGCTTTCAGCCCAATAGCAGACACATTCCTGTTATAGGGCATCACTTTGCTTAAGGCCTGTAGGGGGATTAACAAGATGGCGTCAGCCAGGCTCTCTCGCCCCATGCTCTCACGCCCTCTCACCCCATGTTCTGTAAACAGAGACTTTGCATGGTTCTGCAACAGCTGACATCACATATAGCTCTGCACAAGTGCATCACGAGGTACTCTCTTGGTCACAGGCTACTGTGCGCAGTAAGCCTATGCGAACTTCACCGTGAAAGCCCTGGCTGCTGCGGCATCGGAGCTACACTGGTGCGACATCATGGTTCTGTTATATGAGGTTATGTTGTTACTACATTATGGCTATAGTATGACTATCTTGTGGCTGCTATGGCTGCTGCGTCAGCCAGAAGAGAGGGTGTATTAAGGTTTTCGTGCCAGTCAGGAGCAAATAAATGTGACTGCAGTTCCTACAGCTCCTCTCGTCGTCTTCCAGCCTCCTGGCTCAAGCCTTGCCTACCCCGGAACTGATGAATGGTGCAGTGCGGACAGTGTGAATAGCAAGACAATTGGTGTCATGAATAGGAGCAGCAATGCAATTGGTGTACCGGCAGGGTGAGAAGCGATAACAGGCCTTTGCCTCTGAGTTTGGAAAGCCTTTCCAACAGTGACCACTAAGTTCAGGAATTTGGAGGGGCTTGGTACAGTTTTACTGAAGGTTATCTTAAAATTGCTTTCTTAATCAAGAATAAATTATTTTCTATTTGAATTTAACAATCTAATTTCTCCCCTGAAGGTATTCAGAATTAGGTCCATAAACTAATAGCATGTAATAAACCTGGATTCAATGTAATTTTGCATAAGCATTGGATTTTAAAAGTAAAAAGTTTTGTAGATTTATAATCTAAATATAATGAAAATAAGTAGCTAAGAGAGCTAAGAAGCTTAAACATTACATTAAATTTGAATTTCATCTATTACCTTTACCTGTTTTGGAGGCATTTTAAAATAGACATTTTTTTCCCCAAGGTACATAGCCTCTAATTAACTTATATTTTTAAATGTCAATTTGAAGTACTTAGGTGTCCAAAATCTGTATATAAGGCAAAGTATTATTACAATGGGTCTTTGGCTTCAATTTCATAAAATGGTTACAATTTGTATCTCACTTTCAGAATGTGTTTCATTGTTACATTTTTCCTTTCAACCCCCTGCTAAGTAAAATAAATGGATACACATTAGGGTTCTGACCTGTTTAAGAGTTTGCTTTCTGAAGCACTATTCTATCCATAGGTAATAATAGTTTTATATTTAAATTACCAAATAGAGACTATGATTTACCAGCAGTCAGGTGACACTCTGTGAGTCTATTAGATACTTGTTCACCCTGCATTAATTCCTTCATTAAAACTCCATAATATTGAAAATCACCAGGGAAAAATAATCTATTATAAGGTTTCTTGATCCATTTTTTCATTTACTATAACCATGGGTACAATTCTATCATAACTGAAGTATTCATAGATCTCTCTAAGTAGAATAGAAAAACCTATAATAGACATCATCTTTGTTTTACAACCTCAACATCCTAATATTTGTCTGTCTCACTTCAGGTAATGTCATTAAAAGTGACAATGCCAGACCAAGGAGGTTAGAGGTTGAAAGAGGTTTACCCCAACAAGTAGCAGTACTTACCTCACACACTCTTAAAATTTCTCATAGATGATGATGATACAAATTAGAGCATGTTTTAATTGGGTTTCATTATTATGATTTAATATTCAACAGAAATTGCTCTCCTTTTGCATGCTACTAAAAAGATAATATTGGTTTATTAAACTCTAAAATGCTAAGTACCATACCTTGACACCAATATATATACTATCTTTCCTCCTTTTCAGATAGATGTAGCTTGATAAAAGTGGTTATCTATTGCATTTAGGGTGTGGGCGTCATCTGGAAAAATTTTGCCTTCCTCCAGAAGCAAGCCTGAAATAGCTAAGAGATGCTGTGAGTCTATGCATCCCTGGCTCTATTTGGACAGTCTCAGTAAGTTACATGTGACTTAAACTTGGCAGCTGGATAAAGTAGTCCCCTCTTATCCATGCAGGATACATTCCAAGACCCCCAGCAGATGCCTGAAACTTCAGATAGTGCCAAAGCCTGTATATATTATGTTTTTCCCTATACATTCCTGCCTATGATAAAACTTAACTTATAAAATAAGTACAGTAAGAAATTAACAATAATAACTAATAATAAAATAGAATAACCTCTAACACAAGTTATCTGAATGTGATATTGCCCCACCCCCACCCCAAATACAGGCATATTTCAGAGATATTGGGGTTTGGTTCCAGATTACTGCAAGAAAACAGGCATATCAATAAAGTGAGACACAAGATTTTTTTTATTTCTTAGTGCATTAAAAATATTCTCTTTACACTACACTGAAGGTCTACTAAGTGCATAACAACAGTATGTCTAAAAAAGGCAGATATGTACCCTCAAATGGCAACATACAATAGCTCTATGCAGGGGTGCCACTAACCTTCAATTTATAAAAAATGCAGTATCTCCAAAGTGCAGTAAGAACAAGCGCAATAACACAAGGCATGCTAGTATCTTACCGTACCCATTAATGCCTTTCCCATCTTAACTAGACACTTACCAGGCCTTATGGCTATAACTTTTTCAAAATTTCACAGACGATTCATTCTTACCTTGGATCCTAGCAACTTTAGCAAAGGAGTTTTTCTTGGCATATTAATAGCTTTTACCCTTTCACTTAGAGGAAGCCCCTTAAATCATCTCTTTGGCATATTTGAATTGCCACCAGTTCCACTCTGACATTCTGAGTCCAGTATTAAGTAAAATAATGGTGACTTGAACACAAGCACCAAGATTCAGTGAGTTGCTCCGATAAGCGAAAAGGCTACTCACCAGCTCATGGTGGATACACCAGATACTGGACAATTCATTACCTGGGGCACGACAGCACAAGGTTCCATCACTCAGAATGGCCCACAGTTTAAAACTTAAGAATTGTTTGTTTCTGTAATTTTTCCATTTAATAGTCTCAGGCTGTAGTTGACCATGGGCAACTGAAACCTCAGAAAGTGAAACTGTTCCCCACCCCCTCAGACTTTGGAACTGGTGCAGAGAAACAGCCCATCAGAGAAATGACAAACTTCAGGGCTGGGGAGGCTCCATCTTCCAACCACAGTGTGACCATGTGGTGGAGCAGAGTGACCTGGACTGCAAAATAATAAAGCAGGTGTTTATAAATAAGTTGAAAAGCAGAGGATTAGGGGGATCTTCTTGTGTGTGTGTGTGTGTGTGTGTGTGTGTGTGTGTGTGTGTGTTTGATTCAGTGAGATCTACTATGTCCACTTTCTGCCTCTCATACACACACACACACACATATACTGAAAATGAGCATATACCATGTGTTTTTATCTAATATCTTTTGTTTCCTTTAACTGGTTTCTGTGGCTTGCCAAATAATAAGTGTAAGTCTTGAAAAGGGTGTTTTCATTATTTCTTAAAGGTGTGCATTTGATTGGCCCCACTGGTAAAGAATCTGCCTGCCAATGCAAGAGACATAAGAGCCAGTATGGATCCTTGGGTCAGGAAGATCCCCTGGAGGAAGGCATGGCAACCCACTTCTGTTTTCTTGCCTGAAGAATTCCATGAACAGAGAAGCCTGGTGGGCTATAGTCCACAGTTGCGAAGAGTCAGACACAACTGAAGCTATTTAGTTAGCAAACACAGATTTTATGAAGCAGATTCCTTATTCCAGACTGCTTTTCATGTATTCTATGCAACAGTTATATTTTGTTGTCCTTAATCCCAAATTTTATTAGGTCAACATGTAAGTCTCTTTTGGAACAGACAACTATTTCTCTGTATCTCAGGTGCATATTATTTTCTGTCATGGTTACCACAGTCTTCATACTTTATTTCATGTCTTAAAGCTAACATCTCCATTTTCATAGTTCCCTATCATTCTTGCTTCCTACTATATTTTAATAAGCAAGATACTAATGTCTTCATGGAGAATGCACAGTAGTAGCAGTTTGTCACACAGAATCCCAGAGGTCTCAGGAGATGTCGCTTCCCTGTAAATATATTTATACATAGAGAAAGGTTTATTAACCCATAAAATGATAGCATTAACCTTTACCAGCCTCACTCTAACTTTACTTAAAAGTTATAAATTAATTATAACTGAAATTATTTACAGAGAATTATCATCTCATCAAAATTCTAATGTTTTCAATTCAGTTTATAATATATTACATATCATAATTGGTCTGAATAATTAAAATTTACTGAAATAAATGCACACAGAAAATTTAAAATGTCAGTCTTTAGTTCATTTTAACTATTCTAAATAATAATGGCTACTCAATTTTATATGCTAAATCACTTCAGCTACATCTGACTCTTTGCAACCCTATGGACTAGAGCCCACCAGGCTCCTCTGTCCATGGGATTTCCCAGGCAAGAACACTGGAATGGGTTGCCATTGCCTTCTGATCCAGGGACCAAACTGGTGTCTCTTCTGTCTCTTGCATTGGCAGGCAGGTTCTTTACCACTAGTGCCACCTGGGAAGCCAATTTTACTCATTAATAAAAAGTCATCTTAAATTCAATTATTAGGCTTTCCGCTCATAGGCTCTCTCCTCCATTCTAAAGTTGTATGGAAATCAATGAACTATATCTGTCTCATAAATTTTATTAATAGTAGATAAGAGGTGTTGGTCTAGAGTTGAGCTATAAAACATATTTAGGAGTGAATCAATTCCAAAATAATCTTTCAGTCTGTTTTCTTCCATTCCTTGTCAATTTGAATCATTGCTAAGAGAGGGTGTGGTGCTGGGAAACCAGATTTTTCACATAGTTGTTTTCAAAAGGTGTAGTACGCAAGACATACCCCAGCCTTCAAGCAGTGGAGGAAACACATGCCTGGCAGCTTCCACTCAATAAGTGATTGCAATGTGCCAACCCACTGGCCTGGCTGAGGCTTTCTTAGAATTGCACGGTTGTCAGATTCTTTTTCCTACTAACCCCTACTGCTCACCCTTTAAGTACCCAGTGCTTGCACTGGTGTTATATGTGCACTGTGATCTGAAGGCTCTACCTGTCTGCTGCTGCTCCATTCTCTTTAGCCTTTTAGGTACTTCCTTTTGCATATCTAATGACTGTTTTGTATATCTAGTCATCTCTCATCTGCTACTCAAGGCTCAAACTGACCAATTAAAGAAACACTTAAATACAATAACTTAGAGAAATGCTAGGTGATAAAAGACATAGTACATACAAAATGAAAATGCTCCTGTGGTCTGCAGTCTTCAAAGGAAATTTCAAAAAGTTCTGGATCTTGGGGTGGAGCTTTAACTAATACTGACATTTGGTAGAAAAAAGCAGAAGGAAGAGGAAAGAACAAGTAGGAAAAAAAGAGTGTCCAGGTAGTAGCAGCAACAGGGAAAAAATAAATGGAAAATAATAAGGAAAGAAAAAATAGAGAGAGACACAGAGAGATGTCCAGTGCCCAGGGCTCTAAGTGCCAGGTAGAACAAACTATAAAGTTTGAAAGTTTTATTAGATTGAGGGGCTCTCAAGCTAGAAAACTGGATTTCTTATAGTAGGTGCAAGAATAATTGTGAAGTTTATAACATACAACTATTGAAAGTAAAACTTAAGTGGTGATTTAGATAGTATGTGAAGAATTATCTTTTACCTTTAATTGTGTATTTTATTTTAGTTTGTATGTCATAGATATTAATATTACACCTAAAGATAAGACTAAAGTTTTATAAGATAGAGTTTGAAAACAGAAATCAACTAAAGGAAACATATATCAGTAGCATCATAGCATTTATAAAGGTGGGAAGCGTATTTATCAAGATTGGGAAATATTTCTAAAAACCAGAAGAAATAAAAATTGTTTTTTAGGTTGATAACTAGCAGAGAAACACTGAAATTTAAAACTTTTTGCCCCAGATTTGTACAGCAGGATTGCAGTGTGAAGGGTGCAAAGTGAAGTTGAGAGTCTAAAAATGATAGGGGAATTAGTGGGAAACAAATGAGAAAATCTATATAAGAATAATTTTTTAAAAAAGCAAAGGAGAATGAGTTGTGCCACAGTAATCAAATTTGTATAATCAGTCCAGTTTAGTTACTCAGTCATGTCCAAATCTTTGCAACACCATGGACTGTAACACTCCAGGCTTCCCCGTCCACCACCAACTCCCAGAGCTTGCTCAAACTAACATCGAGTTGGTGACACCATCCAACCATTTCATCCTCTGTCAGCCCCATCTCCTCCTCCTGTAAATCTTTCCCAACATCAGGGTCTTTTCCAATGAGTCATTTCTTTGCATCAGGTGGCCAAATTATTGGAGCTTCAACTTCAGCATCTGTCCTTTCAATGGCTGTCCAAAGGATTCTCAAGAGTCTTCTCCAACACCACATTTAAAAAGCCTCAATTCTTTGGCACTCAGCTTTCTTTATATTCCACCTCTCACATTCCTTTATATTCCACCTCTCACATCCATACATGGCTACTGGAAAAACCATAGCTACATGAACTTTTGTCAGTTAAAAAAGTCTCTGCTTTTTAATATGCTATCTAGGTTTGTCATAGCTTTTCTTCCAAGGAGCAAGTGTCTTTTAATTTTGTGGCTGCAGTCACCATCTACAGTGACTTTTGAGCCCAAGAAAATAAAGTCTGCATCTGTTACTATTTTTTCCCATCTATTTGCCATGGAGTGATGGGACTGGATGCCATGATCTTAGGTTTTTGAATGTTGAGTTTTAAGCCATTTTTTTCACAGATTTTTAATACAGCAGTTATAAAACACAGAGAGAATATCATAGCAAAGGGTACAAGAACATTTGAGAGAGACAAAGCAAGTTCCCTTCAGCATGTATATGTATATATGAAGCTACTGAATCCAATAAATGTACATATTTAGTACCCTATAATTATTATAGTCCCTTCACATTCCAGACAAAAATTCAATAAAATAGAGCAACTTATAGAAATAATCTGGTAAAATACTGATTTATTAAAAACATTTTAAATATTTATTGTTTAAAATGAGCTTCCCAGGTGGCACAGTGGTAAAGAATCCACCTGGCAATGCAGGAGATGAAGGAGATGCAGGTTTGATCCCTGGGTTAGGAAGATGTCCTGGAGTAGAAAACAGCAATCCACTCCACTATTCTAGCTTGGAAAATTCACTGTACAGAGGAGCCCAATGGTCCATGGTGTTGCAAAGTGTCAGACATGCATGAGCACAGCACAGAAAACAGAAAATTTCTTAAAATACTAGAAACACCTAGGTAGCAAAAAAACAAACACACAAACAAAAAAAAAAGTAAGTTAAAAGAAAAAGAACATTAAAACGATGACTTCATTTTTCCTTGCCCCAAAACAGTGCAACTCACATCTATGGAGCTACCAGTTTGGAGAGGCAGAAACATTGGTGACTAGGAGACCCAACTCACTCATTTAGTTATGTGATACTTGTCAAGATATCTGAGCTCTCTAAGCCTCAATTTTCTCACCTATAAAAGGTGATATTAAAGTTCCCCCATTTTGTAGAATAACTAGAATGAAGTTGCTAAAAATACAACGTGTCTTATAATTCTGTGCCATTCTAAATCTAAATCTGCTTTTCAGAACTATGATAGAAAAATAAAAGCAGAGAAATGGATCTCTCCCCATTCTACACCTCCTTCTGCTTTCTCTTTCAGAACCCACAATAAGGATATGATTCAACTTCTTTTTAACAGAGAATGAGGGATTTATTTTTAAACTCCACACAAAAAGATTAATTATTAGATGTAATTATTAGTCCTATGAATTGATCACTATATACGTTAATACTGGAACTCAACAAATTCCAGGTCTGTCAGCAAACTTAAATAAACTGATCATTAAAAGAAGAGCTAACTGACTCTGCTAACTACATAGTTAAAAGGCATACCTGTAAGTTTAAATCTAGCCAGCAATTTACTAAGTTTGAATAATGACTAGGTATTATTATAATCTTTTGTCTATGTTCACAAAATAAAATAAAAATGACATTGCAAAATATTTGCTTATAATTCCTTAGAATCAATGTATTTTCTAAGTGGGCTTTCAGTTCAGTTCAGTTCAGTCACTCAGTCATGTCCGACTCTTTGCGACCCCATGAATCGCAGCACGCCAGGCCTCTCTGTCCATCACCATCTCCCAGAGTTCACTCAGACTCAGGTACATCGAGTCAGGGATACCATCCAGTCATCTCATCCTCAGTCATCCCCTTCTCCTCCTGCCCTCAATCCCCCCCAGTATCAGAGTTTTTTCCAATGAGTCAACTCTTCGCATGAGGTGGCCAAAGTACTGGAGTTTCAGCTTTAGCATCATTCCTTCCAAAGAAATCCCAGAGCTGATCTCCTTCAGAATGGACTGGTTGGATCTCCTTGCAGTCCAGGGGACTCTCAAGTGTCTTCTCCAACACCACAGTTCAAAAGCATCAATTCTTCAGCACTCAGCCTTCTTCACAGTCCAACTCTCACATCCATACATGACCACTGGAAAAACCATAGCCTTGACGAGATGGACCTCTGTTGGCAAAGTAATGTCTCTGCTTTTGAATATACTATCTAGGTTGGTCATAACTTTTCTTCCAAGGAGTAAGCGTCTTTTAATTTCATGGCTGCAATCACCATCTGCAGTGATTTTGGAGCCCAAAAATATAAAGTGTGACACTGTTTCCACTATTTCCCCATCTATTTCTCATGAAGTGATGACACCGGATGCCATGATCTTAGTTTTCTGAATGTTGAGCTTTAGGCCAAATTTTTCGCTCTCCTCTTTCACTTTCATCAAGAGGCTTTTTAGCTCCTCTTCACTTTCTGCCATAAGGGTGGTGTCATCTGCATATCTGAGGTTATTGATATTTCTCCCGGCAATCTTGATTCCAGCTTGTGTTTCTTCCAGCCCAGTGTTTCTCATGATGTACTCTGCATATAAGTTACATAAGCAGGGTAACAATATACAGCCTTGATGTACTCCTTTTCCTATTTGGAACCAGTCTGTTGTTCCATGTCCAGTTCTAACTGTTGCTTCCTGACCTGCATACAGATTTCTCAAGAGGCAGGTCAGGTGGTCTGGTATTCCCATCTCTTTCAGAATTTTCCACAGTTTATTGTGATCCTCACAGTCAAAGGCTTTGGCATAGTCAATAAAGCAGAAATAGATGTTTTTCATGATCCAGTGGATGCTAGCAATTTGATCTCTGAGTGTTAAGTAATTTATCGTGTTTTCAAATTAAACTTCTGAAAATATTTTAAATATAATTCTTGCCCCATGTGGTATGTCCAAAACTCCTATCTAATTTTTAAACTGACATTTTTTGTAGATAGAGATTGATTTTAAAGAGTTTTCACTTACTAACAATTCACTTGGAATTTTATCAAATAAATGATTGTGGGGTAATGATACCTTCCATTGGATCCGAATAAAGTGAGTATTTTATATTCTTTAAGGAAGGCATGGATTACTTCTGTTGAAATAAAGAAAAAAATTAAACATATCTTCAATGATTTGAACTGTAGCTTTTGAGAATAAAGGCATTTCCTGTGCATGTTAATGAAGACTTCAGTAAGAGATGCTCAGACAGCAATGAGAATGTAATCTTGATGAATATTCATAGCACTTGGTGTAATTTTGAATAAAAATAAATATTAACTATATGTTTCCCAGAAATATCATCCTTCTTGCATCTTAGTTTTCAACAACCATATATTTTTCCATTTATTTTCTTTCCCTCTCTTTTTGAATCTAAACATACCTACTTAACTTTAGATAACTGGTATTTTTAAGAGAAGAAGAAAACTAAACTCTTAAAGAAGTAATGAATGACATTATTAAGTGTTATTACAATCTTTTAATTTGTCCATGTTTATAAGATAAACGTTTTGAAGTTTGCTTGTATAGAAATGCAGTGGATGCCTCATTCTTTGACAAGTGAAGATGTGTCCCTTCCCACACCCATAACACTTTTCCGCTTGAAGTACTGAAGGATGAACTGAGTAAGGGACAAATGGCAGAGAGGCGCAAGAAGTCAGACTTGTGAATTCAAGACCTCATTCCTGTATGGTAAAAAGTTTAAAACATGAATATTGCTAAGACAACATGTCATCATCTCTAGAAAATGTTTGTTGTTGTCCCTTAAAAACCCTACAAAAACAACACTGCATTTTTCTTATTTCTAAACATTTTTCCGATAATTATTCCCTTGTATTACTTAACTCACTAACTTATATACCAAATTAATATTAATTTCACATTATTAGAAAAACAATTAACTGAAAATGTAAAACCTAAAATAATACATTTGATTCTAGGTGGGTGTTTTCTTTCTTTTGCTTGTTTGGTTAAGTAAAGCAGAGCATTTTGCTGTGTTTAGTTGCTCTGTCATGTCTCTATTTGCAACCCCACAGACTGTAGCCCACCAGTTTCCTCTATCCATGGGGATTCTCCAGGCAAGAATAGTGGAGTGGGTTGCCATGCTGTCCTCCAGGGGATCTTCCCAACCCAGGGATTGAACCTAGGTCTCCTGCATTATAGGAGGATTCTTTACCATCTGAGCCACCAGGGAAGCCTTGAGTACAGCAAATAATTTTAGAATAAACCAAAGTGAAGATTAAAACCCCACTATGAAAAAAGTTGTTAAATAAATCAAATAGTTATCACTCTGTATCAAGATAGCAAAATAACAAAAAAAGCACATGTTAACTCAGTTAGGATCAGTGCACATTATTTATAGATGATAGGATTTTTTTTTTTTTGTACAGAAATTTAAGTATCTCTGAAACATGAGATTTGGTATACACACCTAAAAATGAAATGAGTGTTCATTGGAAACAAATGATGTATTTACAGAAGAAAACATGTTCATTAAACAAATATGGCATGTTTCTAAAGAGATACCCTGAGATAGAATTTATAGTTAATAGTTTTGCTATAATACATAATGAAACATGGCTTTATTGTATTCATCACTTAGAATTTTAAAGGTAAGAACTGCCTCTGAAAACAGTGATGTGGAAATTATCTGGGATTGAAGACATCAGTTTCAAGAAAGGGGCTTTAGGAGCAATACTTTGAAATGACAGGTGATGAATGGATGTTCTGGATGAACAGAACATGAAATCTTGAAATGCATTTCCTAAGACCTGTAGGGATACATAAATAGTACTCATCAATAGTATCACTATTAAAACAATTAAACCATTGCTTATCTATACATGAGCCTATAGCGAAGACACATTTTCTTTCAATTTGGTCAATATGTCTTACTATTGAAAAACTACATTTATTATGAGTGGTTCATTTTTTCTCTGGATATATCCATCCTGTGAAGAAATACTCTCAAAGAACAATCTGTCCTCAGAGACTTAAGCTTTCTTAGTTGTGTGTGTGTGCATGTGTGTGTGTGTTTTAACTCTGTGGCCTGATGAGCCTATTCACTTGGAAATATTTAAATGATACAAATTCACTAGCTCTATAGGTTGACAATTTCATGGAAAGAAGTTCAATTTTTTAATGTACTAGGGGAATTCAGTGGAAAATTTTGGTGGTAACATTTTTGTTTTACACTCTGTTGAGGATGACTGGAGTTTGTGTCTGTATAAAATTATTAGATTGTTCTTCATGAATAAGTCTTTAAGTGTGTGAAAAACACTTGAATGAGAATAGGATTGGTAACAGTGTAGAAAGAAATATGTGTTATCAATCATTCTAAAATATATACTTCACCATAATGCTGTCTGAGAACAGACTCACAAATGATAATTAATTTTCTCTCCCTATTCATATAATTACATTTTTATTGAGTGAATTCAAATTCAATACATTGATCTGAAATGAATACCAATTGCCCACAGGTCCAAAGGTATTTAAAACTCAACTAAAGCAATGCTACCAAACTATGGAAAAAGTGAGCCACCTCAATCCTTCTACCGGAGGGATTACAGTGGTTAACAAACCCCACTGCTACAGATGATTATCAGAGTCCAAAGCTGTATCTTTTAATTATCTGCTTCTGGATGGGAGTTTTACTTTGTGGGCACTCAAGACATGCATATTCTTTTACACACCTCATAATGACAACATCACAAGGAACTCCAGGAGTCATTTAGTATAAGAATCACAGACAGGATGCTAACGAAGCAAGAAAGGCACAGCTGGGGAGTCTTCTGAATCTTCCATAGAGTTCTTGTATCATAACCTGTTCTAAATCCCCATCTAACATGTGGGCTTGATCATTAGTTTGGATTACACATACCACTCATTCCTTAACTTATTCATTGAAAATGCAATTATTGATTACCTGTCGTATGTGAATTTGAGTGTCTGTCACATGTAAGACCCTCTGGTATGTGTGGAAGCAAGACAACAATGAATTAAGGGCACAGTAAATCAAACCTCAGTGACCAATGTATGGTAACATACTTGTCAGCTGAAATTCATATCACTTTCATATTAATCTTCAGGTAGCATAGATCTGATTATTTCATCCCCCTGTTCAAAGGCTTCCAGTGGTCAGTGCTATAATCTTCCCACAAGCAATTACTAAGAGAACAAAATACCTTACCATTAGTATTCTCTAAATTAAACAACTTACTAGGTTCATTGGTTCTGGAGTCCTACAGGACTGATTTAAAATACCATTTCTGCTATTATATAGCCAGGTTCTTGGGAAAGCTACTTTATTTCATCTTATAAATTTGGATGGTACCTAACTCATAAGATTGTTGCAAGAATCAAATAAGAAAACATACAAAGCACTTGACATACAATTGCTGTCACAGTGCTTATGCACTGTATATCTTAAAGCTAGATACAGTATTTACTATGGGTAAATGTGTAGCTGTAAGTGTGTATTGAACCCACACAACTGGGGCTTACACTTTGCCTCTGCCACTTACTAGATACATGGAGTTGCATAAATTTCCTAGAATCTTTGAATCTCATTTTTAAAGTGGGAAAATTATGGTACTTACATGGAAGGATTTTTGAGACTATTAAGTGAAACATAACAAAAATCAAAATGTTGTCTGGCACAGTAGCACCAAAGAAATGCTATTTAAAATATTTGTATTGTCCATTATTTTAATCATCATTATTATAATTACTGATTTTTTATTATACTTAGCGTACATTGTGCAGTCATGCCTTCACAACTTTTTTTCCATATAGTTCTTTTGGCAAGAATACACTGACCTTTTCTCTGTCTTATTCATACCTCAAGATTTTGAGCCTCAGTATGTGAGCCCCTCTGCTGGATATGAGTTATTTCTCCTCTATCCTAAAGCACTTTATTCAGAAGACCTTTCTTATGACATGTTTCAGTTCTTATTCTGTTCCATAGATATTTTCAATATTGCTTATGGGATATTTCAGATACAGAAAGCTATAAAGAATAACAAAATGAACACCTCCATTCCATTGCCCAACAAAACAAATATTACTTCTGTCCATCAAGACATACTACAACAACAGAGAACACGGGAAAAGACAAGTCACAGACTGGGAAAAGATTCACAACACATCTAATCATCTGAAGCTGTCATATATCCGTACCTGACTAAGGCTGCCATATACAATACAGGATACCCAGTTAAACTTGAATTTCAGATAACATAATATTGATTGTACGTCTATACCAAATGCTGCATCTCTCCCTTCCTCAGAGGCAACCTCTCTCATAAATGTCATTCATGACATCTCTGAATTTTTTTATACTTTTACTATGTGTACTTTATCACCACATAATATTTTTACATGTCTTAGATGATAAACGGTAACATACTATTTGCATTTATTTTCTGCAACTCTATTCTTTCTCAGAACATTATGTGAGATTTGTTGCTGTTGTTGTTTACTTGATAAGTCACGTCCAACTCTTCGAGACCCTGTGGACTGCAGCATGGCTACATGTTTACGGATATTTAGGTTATTTCTGTTTTTCATCATTATCAACAGTCCTAACATGGACATTCTGTGAATGTGTGCATTAGTGAGGATTTCAACCGAGATTAGATTTAATTCTTCCATTGGCCCCCTCCAGGTCTCCACTCTTTTTTGTGCTGTGGCAGTCTGACATTTATGGATTCCACCAAGGGGCTCATTTGACCTGACTTCTGGCTGGTTAGACCAGGATATCAGAGGAAAACAGGAGAATGAGTCTGGGTGTTAAATCTCAGGCTTCGTAGGTGGCTCAGTGGTTAAAAGTCCACCCGCAATGAAGGATATGCAGCTTCCATCTCTGGGTTGGGAAGACCTTCTGGAGAAGGAAATGGCAACCCACTCCAGTATTCTTACCTGGGAAATCCTATGGACAGAGGAGCCTGGTAGGCTACAGTCCATGGGGTCGCAAAAGAGTTGCTAAATAAACCACAAATTTAAACCTCAGGCTCCTCCTCTCCTATGTCACCCTACTTGGCTACGTTCTCTCATGAAGAACCACGCCTCCTGTTGGGTAAACTTCTCTTATAGCCCCATACTTCCTGGCAGCCCCAGTAGTCCCTCTGCACTTTCCAGCCTAGAGCTGGTTGACTCCTTACTGACATTAGTCTTGGGATACTGCTATCCTTTGCTGATTCATCTTAAACCTGCCCAAAACCTTGTCAGTAGTTCCTTCAGGACATTTTTTTTTTTTTAATTATCTAATTTCCAGCTAGGATACCTATTTCTGGCTAGAATACCAATACAGACATAAGCCTAGGAATGATATTTTGTCTTTAGAAAATCCCTCAAATGGGCTTCCCTGCTAGCTCAGCTGGTAAAGAATCTGCCTGCAATGTAAGGGACACCGGTTCAATCCCTTGGAAAGTTCCCCTGGAGAAGGGATAGATTACCACTCCAGTATTCTTGAGCTTCCCTGGCAACTCAGATGACAAATAATCTGCCTGCAGTGAGAGAGACCTGGGTTCAATCCCTGGGTTGGAAGACCCCCTGGAGGAGGGCATGGCCACCCACACCAGTATTCTTGCCTGGAGAGTACCCTTAGACAGAGGAGCCTGGCGGGCTGCAGTCCATGGGGTAGCAAAGAGGTGGACACAACTGAGCATAGCACAGCATGGCACAGCATGACTCAACTAGATTTTGTTGACTGCTCTCCACAGATAGCGTGCTTTTTTTACATATCCAACAGAAGCATATATGAATTCCTACATTCTAGTACTGGTTTTAACAGTACTTCTGCAGAATTGATACAATAGTTGTAACTTATGGTTTTCATTTATATTTCTCTGATGATTACTGAGTTATAGTAACTTTTCATGTTTTATTGGCAATTCAGTTTTCATTCATTACCTGATCATATTTTCACCTAGTTTTCTAATGTGTAGTTGGTCTCCTTATTAATTTTTGACAGTTCTTTACACATTCTAGATTTTATTCCTATGTCAGTTATATTCAATGACAATATTTTCTCAAATTCTGTGACTTACATTTTAACTCTAATAAAATCATACATTTTGATGCCCAGAATTTTAAAATATCAATGTAGTCAAATTGATCAGTCTTATGTTTTTGTTGTATTATAGATCCTTACGTATATGACTTCTCTCCCCTGAAAGACTACAAATTTTGTGTGGGCAAAATAAATAGATAAATTTCCTGATTTAACTTTGTGTCTCTTAAAGCATTTGACTTCCTCCTGTGCACACAAGGGACAGAATGCACATAAATACTGTCTAAGAGTAAGTGTAGGAATTTTGTCCTACAGCATCTCCCCAGGTCTCTGTAAGAAATTAAAACCAGAATTCTATTTAGAATAGAATGATTTCTCAAAATGAAGAAAGTTTTTTTTAGTATCATAAAATACCCTGAAGGTAATGAAGAATCAAAGGAAAGAATACATTGAAAGATATAATATTTCTTCCTCTCATCTATTTTAGATGGGAAGAAAAAATATGTACAATAATATTTAATGTAGCTGAAGTGTGGATTGTTTCATGTATATATATTTATTTTTCTTTACCTTGAAAAGTAAGTTTCATCCTCCAGGTTCAGAAAATCTGGACCAATGAGACAACTCATGGGTCTTTGCAGATAAACCACAGTTCTATGACACAGGCCGGGGAATCCCCTAATCGGGCTGACTATCAGAATCATTCAAATATTTTTATAAATGAGGCCTAAATCCCCAAATCACAAGCTCAGAAAATAATTAGCATGGTTCCCTGGTGTGCGTGTGTGTGTGTGTGTGTGTGTATGTGAAGTTCCTCAACTTATTCTCACGGATAGCCATACCATGAAACAGCTTCACTGTGTTCAAATATTTATTTGCCTAGTCAAGAGATCTTAGTCACAGCTGAGAGATAGTCACTGGCCTGGTAAACAATACCCTCAGCTGAATGCTGTCTTCTCTGTACTTGACAGACAAATTCCATGTTCTCTTCCTGTGGTTCCAAAGCTATGGATCTCTGAGGACATCAAGAATGACAGCTTCCAGCTCTCACCCTTCACAGGTTATCTGCCTCTCAATCGTTAACTTTGGAATTAACCATATGGTATTGATCTGCAGGAGGGGGATACACCAGTGAGAATATTTTGAAGAAAGCACTTGTGAAAGTGTGGTGTAACAGTAGTAATAACCTATTAAGATTTCATCAATTCAGATCATTCTTCATACACAATCACAAAATAACCATGATGGTAACTTTCATTTTAACAAGTTTTCAAGAGCAGAACAACTTTAAATAGATTGATGATGGTAGCCTGGTGACGATAGCCTGTGAACTCTGCAATTCAATACCTGACACATTCTCCCTGAGTACTTCAATCTCAAGTCTGACTCACTGAAAAGTTTGAAAGTTTTTCCACTCATGAGGTGGAGGGCTATAGCTCCTTCAGAGAGGCCAGTCATTAATTTGACACTTCAGGGGCAAATTAGCAATTGAGCTAAGTAGCTTTTTAATTGTGGGCAGAATATCTTCTTTTAACATTCCCTGTTCGACAAACCACTTGCACACGAGTCTAACATTGGCACGCTGACTTTGTTCAGAAGGCAGCCCTGGTGAGTTAGAGAAGGCAGCTGGGTGGCACAGTAAATGTGTCATTTGCTATTTCATGTCTCTGTGACCTGGATTTAAATTCGCAATGGCACAAAATGCAACTTCAGTTCTCTCAAAAGGCTATTAAATCCTTTGCAGTAAGCCCTGTTGAGATTCTAAAACACTAAAGGGTTCTTTGCATCCCAACACCCACTCTTGTTTGCAAAGATGCCAAAGTAGTTTATTTCTCTTAAAGGGACTGTTCAAAGGGAAAAGGATGGGCTTGACTAATCAGCTGATATGAATACATATTGTTTATATATATATATATTTTTAAAATCTATCTACTATGCTTCAACCAGGATCTTAGAAAGAATATAACTGTCCTGTGGGAGATTTTTAATCAAGTCGCTTTTCAAGAATGTAAGTTTTGTGTTTCTCATCTGTAGGGAAAAATCAGAATAAAGTGAAAAGCTTGAAAATAGATGTTTCTTTCCTTAAAAGCTTCATTACCTACATTCTGCTGTACATCATTGTCCTTTCCATTATATCTGGATGTCAGAATGAATCGCAGCTGTACTTTTATGCATTCAGACTAGGGCAAAACCCTGCTTTTCATTAAATTAATTCTAAATGCATTTTCATTTAAATATTTTGTTTTATTATTTTCTCCATACGGGGAAAAAAATAGCGTCGTGATTTTTCTTGAATCAAAAATTTACTCTCTCCTTCATTCTTATACCCTGCTTTTCCAAGAATCCATTCAAATGTGTTCAATTTACATCAACAATGGATCAATAAGTAAATTAATCAGGCTTACTCACCACCTAACTTTGACAGCCAAGTCTTCAGCACAATTTTAATAGTTCTACCTTCTTCTGCTTGTTGTTTTACTGGGATACCAGCCTCATGTTAAAATGGCAAGAAACATCATTTACTGAAAAGAACTCCTGTTTACTATAGCAGACAAGGTTCTAATTGTTTCTACTAACCTCAGATAAATTTATTATTCATTAATTGTGCCATGCAGAATGGTGGACATCTTTTCTTTTTGCCTGACTAGTATGTCAAGCCAGAACAGCCTAATGCCTGAACATTTATGAATTAACTCACATACAAAGGAGATGATGAGCTACCCCCAAAACACCACCATCATTTGCTGTCTACTATGTGTAGTTAAGGGAGCAACCTGGTCATTTTCAAATTTTGTATATATTCGCATCACCCAAGGGCCTTTTTAAGAAAATATGGATTGCTGTACTTCACAGAATTCTATGGAAAAAAATCTCTAAACAAGTGCTTTCTAACAGAAATGCAATGTGAAACATGTAGGTAATTTTAAATTTCCTGAAAGCCATACGAAGAAAGGAAAAAATATGAGTAAACTTAATTTTTAAAATATTCTAATTAATACAATATATTACAAATATTATCATTGCAACACAAAAGCAATATTTAAATATTATTAGTGAGAAAAGTCACTATTTGTGTAGTAAATAGGCCTAGCCTTTACCATGTGAGCCACTAGGGAAGCCAAGCTTACCTACAAATTACCTTAAGTAGGAATAGGGGTATAACAAGTGCTCCATAGATACATGTGGCTAGGAAGATGTTTTGTGCGATTTCATAGAAGAGAGACAGACAGAACTTTAGCTGTGGGAATAAAATAATGTTAATGGGGGAGATAACTTGTAATTTGTATATGAGAAAACCAATGGAATTCAAAGGTGTTAATTGATTTTTCTAAAGTCCGGCAGCTAATTGGTAGCACAATTGAGTCTCTGCAAGTTCTTCTGAAACTTCTGATCCCAGCCATTAATCTAGAAACCAACTGATAACCAGATCTCAAGATAAGATACAGGCTCTCATTCCATTGTACTTCCTCTTAGCTATTCCTATTTATTTCATTTCCCAATTCAAATACATTTTAACTCTCAGGAAGATTATTTTCAAAATAATATATTATCACCAATTTGCAAAATTTATTTATTGCTGTTCCTCATTATTTCTTAGTACAGAGTTTTTCTTCAAAGTTTCTTTTTTTTTCCCCAAACTGTCCATCTCTGGCATCTTTGACAATGCTTCCAAACGCTTCTTAAATTTTAGACACCAGAAACGTTTAATACTTTCTCTCTCCCTATATATTTGGTAAAATGATAACACTATTAGGTAAAATTATAATATTATCATTCTATATCATTAAGGATTACAGGTTTCCATTTAATTTGTTAAGTCTACATTAATACTATGTAGATCTGGACAAAAAAGAATCTTTAAAATAAAGTATTTCTAAATATTATGTAAAAAGGTGAAGAATCTTGACAATAATCTAAATACCATAGATCACATAAAACTTATTAAGGCTCAAATTCAATTAATAGTTAAATTGAAGAGATCTTTCAACAATAAGTTGAATCAGCTCAGTTTTATATTATTAAATTTAAGCTCAAATTCCCAATTAAAAGCTGTTCATGAAGTAAAAATATGATTAACTGTAAATACTAAAGCAGCATAAATTCTTAATTTAGTTACTTCATGATGTATAGCAAAATGCAGCATTTGAAGTAATTATTTTAAAAAATTACTTGGAGATAACCATGAGCCAACCAAGAGGTAATGTGGTCAAATTAAATTTAAATGAATTTTTAAAACTTGTAATCATTTTTTAATGGGTCATTAAAACAGAATTTCTGTGAAAATATACACTCTTAGCACATTGTATTGGATCCTATTCTTTGACACTTTATGTTTTTGATATAGAGAAAATAGTTCATAGCCGTCAACTTCTTTTCTTTTTCAATTTTGACTCTTACAACAGAGACAGGACAAAAGTTTGCCTAATGGGTTCAAAACCTAAATATACACAATAGTATTTTTCTTCTAAAAGTATCTAATAAGGTGGTTTTGTTTTGTTTCAAGCAATCTTATCTTTTATGTGTCTTACTGGCTTTTGATGTCTTTAATTTACCTGGGTCAATAGCTCAATAAAATACATTTTAAATTAAAGCTCTTAATTGTTCTTATAATAGAAGGAAAACAAAATGCATGTTACCCTGTTTTTCTTGAGTTTTCCATTAACCTGAGAGTGACATCATCTATCCATTTATGGGGACAATGGTGGAGAATAGTCAGGAGAAAAGAATGGGAAAAACTGGAAATTATCCAGCTCTTCTTAATTTATCTTCTTAATAACAAGATTTGAAATGGTATGATTTCCATAAATATGAAAATGCCAATATTTTCAATGAACTGTAATATTTATTCTTTAAAATCTCAATATTTGATGCTTTCATCTGTCTTTTAAAAACAGTAATTTAGCTCTCCCTTTAAAGTGAAAGTAAAAGTCACTCAGTCATGTCTGACTCTTTCTGATTCCATGGACTATACAGTCCATGGAATTCTAAAGGCCAGAATACTGGAGTGGGTTGCCTATCCCTTCTCCAGGGGATCTTCCCAACCCAGGAATTGAATCAGGGTCTCCTGCATTGCAGGTGGATTCTTTACCAGCTGAGCTGTCAGGGAAGCTGACATCATAAACACCACCTCAAGAGTCAATCACGTGGCCAAGGTGATCATACATTTTGTTATTTACTTGCGAGGGCTTCTTTGGTGGCTCAGATAGTAAAGAATCTTCCTGCAATGCAGGAAACCTGGGTTCCATCCTTGTGTCAAGAAGATACCCTGGAGAAGGGAATGGCAACCCACTCCAGTATTCTTGCCTAGGGAATTCACTTTAGTCGCCGAGTCCTGTCTGACTCTTTGTGACCCCGTGGACTATAGCCCACCAGGCTCATCTGTCCTTGGGATTTCCCAGACAAGAGTATTTGAGTGGGTTGCCATGCCCTCCTCCAGGGGATCTTCCTGACCCAGAGATACCCAAATCTGTATCTCTTGCATCTCTTGCTTGGCAGGTGGATTCTTTACCATTGTGCCACGTAGGAAGGTTAGCTTCCTTAGAAGCATGGAAAAAAAAATCACTAATGCATATTAAATTGCTCATGCACAACTTTTAACCTACTAAAATCACATCTGTATGTGATTCACACTAATAGTTAACCATGTATAAAGGCACATCTCACTTGTTAAGTAAAATTCATAGTTCACTCTGAAAAAATAAGAATAGCTACTTCCACATTTAACAACACTTGGCATAGATGATAACATTATATAATAATTATAGGGTCAAAATATTTTCAAAAAAGCACTCATGGGTGTAAAAATAAGACAAAGTTTCACTTAAGCATAGGTATCTTTCATTTGGAAGGTAAAAGCTGTTAATATACCCTCTCCCATCATAGTTTTATAATTAGCTAGAAAATGCTTGATGTTGTCAATATACACATATTCACATTATACTGAAGATGTTTTAGGATTAGATTGTACATCTTTAGCCAACAATAGTGACCCTCTATAAAGGATTTAAAGACAGTCCACAGGAAGTTGCAAGAGTGAAGGTACCTATACTGTGTTTTGCTCTGCTGTGCTTAGTTGCTCAGTCATGTCCAACTCTTTGCAGCTCCATGGATGGCAGCCTGCCAGGCTCCTCCATTCATGGGATTCTCCAGGCAAGAACACTGGAGTGGGTTGCCATGCCCTCCTCCAGGGGTCTTCCTGACCCAGGGATCAAACCTTTATCTCCTGCACCTCTGGCATTGCAAGTAGATTCTCCACCATTACCAGGAAGCCCTTTGATAATACCGAAAAATTTTTCCATCCAAATATATAGACTAAAGGACTGGGATAACATTTTCATATTGATCAAATGATTGATTGCTAAATATTTTCCAAGCAGTATGCCTACAGAATGTAACTTTGGATAGATTCTTTGCTTTTATTTGAATCCTATCTTATCATGGATAATAGAGATGTAGGCAATGTATTTTCTTCTTCCTGTTCTTCATGTAGATGTGAAGGACCTAAGTACATTAATTTTATATGGATATTTCAATATTTCCTGAAAATAATTAAATGATACTTTGTTACTGCTATTTTGACTTAGAGTAAGGTAAGATGTCAAAGTAAGAAAATGTTGTTATATTTTATTTTAATACAAAGCTTTGGTCAAATTATGGGAGGCATTATTCTAATTATTGAGACAAAATTGTTATAATTATTGTAATATTAATATGCTAAAACTATTGCATATAAATAATAGGATGGGAAAGACTAAAGATCTCTTCAAGAAAATTAGAGATACTAAGGGAACGTTTCATGCAAAGATGGGTACAATAAAGGACAGAAATGATATGGACCTAACAGAAGTAGAAAATATTAAGAAGAGGTGGCAAGAACACACAGAAGAACTATATAAAAAAGATCTTCATGACCCAGGTAACCCATGATGGTGTGATCACTCACCTAGAGACAGACATCCTGGAATGCGAGATGAAGTGGGCCTTAGGAAGCATCACTATGAACAAAGCTAGTGGAGGTAATGGAATTCCAGTTGAGCTATTTCAAATCCTAAAAGATGATGCTGTGAAAGTGTTGCACTGAATATGTCAGCAAATTTTGAAAACTCAGTAATGGCCATAGGAATGAAAAAGGTCAATTTTCATTCCAATCCCAAAGAAAGGCAATGCCAAAGAATGCTCAAACCACCACACATTTGCACTCATTTCACACTAGCAAAGTAATGCTCAAAATTCTCTAAGCCAGGCTTCAATATTACATGAATCATGAAATTCCAGATATTCAATCTGGATTTAGAAAGGGCTGAGGAAACAGAGATCAAATTGCCAACATCCATTGGATCATTGGAAAAGAAAGAGAATGCCAAAAAAACATCTACTTCTGCTTATTGATTATGGCAATGTCTTTGACTGTGTCAGTTCAGTTCAGTTGCTCAGTCACGTCCAACTCTTTGTGACCCCCATGGACTGCAGCACACCAGGCTTCCCTGTCCATTACCAACTCCCAGAGCTTACTCAAACTCATGTCTGTTGGGTTGGTGATGCCATACAACCATCTCATCCTCTGCCATCCCCTTCACCTCCTGCCTTCAATCTGTCCCAGCATTAGGGTCTTTTCCGATGAGTTAGTTCTTCATATCAGGTGGCCAAAGTATCGGAGTTTCAGCTTCAGCATCAGTCCTTCCAATGAATATTCAGGACTGATTTCCTTTAGGAAGGGCTGGTTGGATCTCCTTGCAGTCCAAGAGACTCTCAAGAGTCTTCTCCAACCCACCACAGTTCAAAAACATCAATTCTTCGGTGTTCAGCTTTCTTCATAGTCCAACTCTCACATCCATACATGACTACTGGAAAAACCATAGCTTTGACTACACAGACCTTTGTTGGCAAAGTGATGTTTCTGCTTTTTAATATGCTGTCTAGTTTGGTCATAACTTTTCTTTCAAGGAGCAAGCTTCTTTTAATTTCATGTCTGCTGTCACCATCAGCAGTAATTCTGGGGCCCAAAAAGTAAAATCTATCACTGTTTCCATTGTTTCCTCATGTATTTGCCATGAAGTGATGGGACCGAATGCCATGATCTTAGTTTTTGAATGTTGAGTTATAGCCAACTTTTTCACTCTCCTCTATTAAGACTGTGTAGATCACAACAGATTGTGGAAAAGAGATGGGAATACCAGATCACCTTTCCTGCATCCTAAGAAATTTGTATGCAGGTCAAGAAGCAACAGTTAGAACTAGACATGGAACAACAGACTGCTTACTAGTTGGGAAAGGAGCACATCGAGGCAGTATATTGTCACACTGCTTATTTAACTTATATGCAGAATACATCATGCAAAATGCCAGGCTGGAGGAAGCACAAGCTGGAATCAAGAGTGCCAGGAGAAATACCAATAGCCTCAGATATGCAGATGACACCACCCTTATGGTAGAAAGCAAATAAGAACTAAAGAGCCTCTTGATGAAAGTGAAAGAGGGGAGTGAAAAAGCTGGCTTAAAAATAAACATTCAGAAAACTAAGATCATGGCAATACTTTGGCCACCTGACACAAAGAACTGACTCCTTGGAAAAGACTCTGATGCTGGGAAAGATCGAAGGCAAGAGAGAAGGGGACGAGAGAGGATAAAATGGTTTAATGGCATCACCTACTCAGTAGACATGAGTTTGAGCATGCTCTGGGAGTTGGTGATGGACAGAAAAGCCTGGCGTGCTGCAGTCCATGGGGTCACAAGAGTCAGACACAATAGAGTGACTGAACTGAAGTGAACTGAATAGTGTTGCATAGAGAAGAATGAAATATTCCATAATTAACTTGCCGAATTCCATCAAGTAGTATCTTTATAGCCCAATGCTGGTTTTAAATCAATACTTACAAACACAGTTCTTATCTACTGAGCCAACTATTTTTCAAATTAGTATACTTGAGATATTTTATTAAGGTAAAGAGTGAAAATAGGAAAGTGGAACAAGTCTTTCACTCATTCTTTCAATATCTCGTTCATAGATTATTTTAGCATCATAGTATAGACAGCAGCAAATAAAACATGACAAAATTAATTTTGTTCTCATGAAACTTACAGTCTACGAGAGGAAAATAAAGAGTAGCAAAGCAACACAAAATATGTTCAGGAATGTTAAATGCTGTGAAGAAACATAAGCAGGTTGAGTAATCAGAAGAGGGTTGCCCCCTACATTAGAAAGTGTTGCTGTCCTCTTTGGTAAATGATTAAATTGCATTTAAACAAACACCTGGAACAAAGGGTTAACGTGACTGCAAAAGAAAGCTGGAGGGAGAGAATTGGTGAAAAAGTCAAACGAAGAGCAGGGATCAGTCCAAATATCATGTAGAAGATGAGCTGTAGACTTCATTTTAATTCAAAGAGGTGAAATAGAAAATAATCAACAAAAGAATTTAATTTTACTGAGGACACATTATATCATGAGATTGTCTCTACAAGAACATCTACTCATCTACAAGCTTTCCTGCCTATTTTGCCCCTGCATTACCCAGGAATCTCTCCTCAGAGCTGCTAGTACCCTTGTTCTACTAGTGAAATTCTGAAATAGTCTTTTATACAAATGATCGAAGGCCTTGGAGTCTTTCTGAACCCTGCATATTTCTGCACCACGATCAGAAAACAGTACCCCGAAGACTGTCCAGTGGAAGAGCCATTCTAACTCATCTCTACCCAAGTCTCTCAGATACATTCACTTTCTATGTCCCTCAGTTTTCTAGTATATAGAAGGGGAAAGGGAGAAATATATACTTTGTACTTCAGCCGGAGGGCAGCAAGGTATTAGCTTCCCATACTCTTGCTAACTCAGTTTCCCCAGGCAGGTCACTTCCACTTTCCTCCATAAGGTCCCATGGACAATGGTTTCAATTCTACCTGCTACAACAGATTTGTACTACTCTTGGGAAATGACTGACATGTTCAGTTCCCACCCCATTTTAACTCTTGAAACTGCCTGAAATTGGCCCCACGTTGATACATGTGGATTTCATCTTTTTTCCTGATTATCTGTTTTGTTGTTTTTTTTTTCTCATTATTTGATTTTGGGGCTCTTGCTTCTTTCATTACTGCTTTCCATTTCCTTTCTATTCTGGGTGCTAATATTAGTCTATTGTACAGAAAAATATATAGCTTAATTCTTTTGTGATAGATAAGCAGATTCTCCAAGGTCAAGCTGTTAGTTGTATTGGTCGACTCAGTATTTCTGAAATGCTTTATTAAAAGTGGAATATCTTGTACTGTCATAATGACAGGTATTAATGGAAGGAAATACTGAAATAATATCAATGGTAATGCAAAATTTCATCTCATTTATTTTAATCTATTCAAATATAAAGATAACAGTATTTTAATATATATATTTTTGGCAAATATAATTTAAAACATTATAGATATGATAGTAAAAGAGTTCATGTTTTTCAATATTTCCATGGAAAAGGAGTAAACAATCTGTAGAAGATGAAAAACCCTATAAAGTAATGTAAATACTAAATTTATCCTTATAATATAAGGCAATGTCATTTGGAGTTTTATAGTGATTTACAACACCTCTTGCTAAAAAGAGCATGTCATTTTTTAAAATATGAACTGACTTGCTACACATAGAAATGATATTTATTATAAATCCTATCTAACTTACACAGTTGAGTTTACATCCCTTTAATTATGATTGTTTGTCAACAAAAATAAAGAATTACACCAGGTCCCGAGCTTTCCTTGTGGTACAGTGGTTAAGAATTCACCTTGCAATGCAGGGGACACTGGTTCGACGCCTGGTCTTGGATTTCACATGCCACAGAGCAGCTGAGCACATATACCGCAACTACTGAGCCAGTGCTCTAGAGCTTGCGAGTAGCAACTACTGAGCCCACACCCTACAGCTACTGAAGCCCAGTGCCCAGAGCCTCTGCTCTGCAATAAGAGGAGCCACGGCAATGAGAAACCCTGCTCGCCGCAACTAGAGAAAGCCTGCACGCAGCAACAAAGCCTGAGTACAGCCAAAAAATAAAATAAAATTTAAAACTTAAAAAAAAATCACACTAGGTCCCATATCCAATATTTTACATCTCCATGACTTTTTTAATGTAGTAGATTTCACTGTATTATGTATTTTTTAACAACCTTAGCCTAAAAATTCAAAAGTATTAAAACAGAAGGACAGAAAATGTATTTTACTATCCAATTAACAAATTTAGTTTCTTATCCCGTCAGTTAGTGAATTATGAAGCATCAGACATAAATCAATGAGGAACTACTTAAACTTGATCCTTGTAATCACAGCTACAAATTTTGGCAGCAGGCCACATAATCCAGCTCTAACTGTGTAGCATTTTTATTCCAGTAACATATTAACAAAATGTACAACTGTTTTGACTTGGTGGATGATCTAACAAAATCCTTGCAAAAAGCCTTTGTCCATTTTTTACACAAATGTCTTTTCTTTGATGATAAATGTGTTTTGCAATTTTCATGATGAATCAGTGGAAGAAATTAACTGTGCCCTTCAAGTGCTTTATAACTTTAAAAATCATGCCTTTGGAAATGCAGGCCTAATTCAACACAAAGTTAAATCTTTGATATATTGTGCCTGAATTTCTTTATTATTTTTGCTTGTAATCCCCAGTTCTGGCTAATTGCCATTCTAGGGCCCATCAGCATTATGGCATCTGAAAACATGCAGAATAGGATATTTACCTAAAATATGATTTCATGACTGCTTTGGATGACTCATTTATCCTGGCATGTAATTTCTATTCTAGGTGCAGAGTACATGTGAATAAAAAGTGAGTTCCCAAAATATAGAAATATTCTAAGTGAAAAATAAATGATAGAGTCCCACAGAATTGAGATTGTATTTAAACTAAGACTACTTTGAAGCAAATGCTTTTACCTTTTCTATTTTCTGTAAATGCTCTGCTTAGGTCACTGGATATATGCTATCTCACTCTCATTTGATGTTATGCTGCACAAACTCAGCCTAATTGTTCACTATATTATTTTTAACACCACTACTTGAACATTTTCCAAAGCTGCTTAATCTCTGCTACATTATTAATCGACTTTCAAATTGGGACCTCATTGTTTCAATCAATCTTGATTTCGTTCTCTTCTAGAATTATCACTGTCAGTTCACTGTTTTTAGTTCCTCTCTCTGACCCATAAGTATGGAGGTTCCATATCTTCATCTTATTCCTTCTAAAAGGTGTCTAAATTATAGTCTACCATCACAATCTCTATTTAGCGACATACAAATTAATCCTAAAACTTTTCTACTTTTTGTGTTCATTCAGATCCCAAGAGGCCTTGAAGGTCGGTTTTTTTTTGTTGTTGTTGTTGTTGTTTTTTAGTTTTTAATGAGATAATCTCTATTTCAAAATAATTGTTATTGAATCACAGTCTTTCTTGATCATGACAACTTTACCAACAGACTAAAATTTGTTTATATTTTCACCAGAACAGTTTTTTATCAACTCTTTACCTTTGAAAATGACTTCATAACTGACACAAACCAACTCTTCAAACTATAGAATAGTATCCAGCTTCTCTTGTCTTTGACCAACCTTAATAAGTCACCCAGGTCTGGCTACAGTGGCTCGTGTAATCCTTCGTCTGATACAACAGTCACTCCTACTTCCTGCATCATCTCTGCTTCAATCCCGGCATCTCTCCTCGACCGAAACCTCTTACAGGTTTTGATTCCGGCCATGCTGAGTCACTGTTCCCTGGTCCCAGTGCACGGTCCTTTCAGCACGTTTGTTTCCCTCTTTCACTGCCGTCTTTTCTTCCTATGACAATTCTCTTTCACTCTGCCTTTTGAGCTCTTATACTCATTCAAATCATTTCATTTCTACTTTTCTCAGCTCAAATGTTTATTTGATTATTGTGTAGATACTCTTTGTTTTCCTTCCTCAGGACACTGAAAGATTTCTTAAAGCCCTTGTCTCAGTTATCCTTTCTATATTTATAATCCCTGGGTCGGGAAGATTCCCCTGTAGAAAGAAATGGTACCCCACTCCAGTACTCTTGCCTGGAAAATCCCATGGACTGAGAAGCCTGGTAGGCTACAGTCCATGGGGTCGCAAAGAGTCGGACAAGACTGAATGACTTCACTTTCACTTTCACTTTCCCCATAATCAGATTATAAACTCAATAAGGATAGTGAAGATAACTTGTTAATGTTTTCTGCCTTCACAGACTTGGTAGGATGTTTAAAATATACGCTTGACAAAGGTAGGTTCATCTCAATCACAGATATTTCATGCATATTTTCTTTTGATATATGACCCATTTTTCTCCTGTGTCTTTTCAAATATTAACTATGTCAAGTGAATTTGAGTTTCATCCCAGAATAGCTTTCTCCTGTTACTCTTCCTGGATTTATTGATCTTACTCTTAATTCAATGTACCAATTGTCTGGTACATATGTCTGTGTCATTCAGTTAAAAACCCATTGTATATTGTTGTTACATTGTGTTATTCTCTATTTCATGAGTTTTAATTTCATGACCCAAGATTGTTAAATGCTTAACAACAGAAAACATTTCCATCAGTATGCTTTGAAGTTGCAGAGTAAAACCTGCTTCTTTCAGATTAACTCAAGGGAAATATTTTACAAATAAATGTAAAATTTAATTACATTTACTAATATATCCATCATTTTACTATCAAAAATGTATTAAACAATCTAGAGGTATCAATTTGTACATTTTGGGAAACAATAAACAATAATTAAAGATGTACAACAACTACATTCTTGTCTCTCATAGACACCATGTTACTTGCTATGAGTGAACCCTGTGATGATTATTCTGTTCTAGAGAGATTTCACAATTCCAAGTTATATGCACAATACAATTAATCAGTAAAAAATAAAGGTTGATATTAGACACTTTCAGATCCATAATAAGAAAGTTATTTATTCTGAAGAAATTTCACTAATAAATGCATCTATAGCTGTAACTCCATTATTATATTGCAAGCTCAAAGTAACAAGGTCAATCAAATTTCACCAAAACTACTATAAATACTGTTGTTCATTCTATATTTGCAAGGTCTTCTTCTTCATGATCTTTAGACTTTTCCATTCAATTTTGTCAGTAGTAGAGTTCATATCTCCAAAAGGTATAAAGAAAGAAGAGAAAGTGCCCTCACTTTAAGTCAAAGAGCCCTCAGTCAACAAAGCAATCAGCCTCTTAACAGTAACTGCAAATTACTCTGTTTACTTGGTGGCCACAGTCTTTCTCTGTTTCTAAAGATCTAGCTCCAGATTTGGATGATGTTTACAAATAAATAAAGAAAAAGTAAATCAGGAAATCTAGTTAATCATATTATAATTTTTCAGCTTACAAAAGCTCACCTGTGTGCGGGTGTGGGTGTGTGCGTGTGCACTCAGTTGTGTCTACCTCTTTGCGATCTCAAGGATTGTAGCTTGCCAGACTCCTCTGTCCATGGAATATTCCAGGCAAGAATACTGGAGTGGGTAGCCATTTCCTACTCCAGGGGATTTTCCCGATCCAGGGATCGAACCAGAATCTCTTGTGTCTCCTACATTGGCAGGCAGATTTTTTTACTCATAAGAGAGTCTTTTGGACTCTGTGGGAGAGGGAGAGGGTGGGATGATTTGGGAGAATGGCATTGAAACATGTATAATATCATATAAGAAACAAATCGCCAGTCCAGGTTCGATGCATGATACAGGATGCTTGGGGCTGGTGCACTGGGATGACCCAGAGGAATGGTATGGGGAGGGAGGTGGGAGGGGGGGTTCAGGATTGGGAACACATGTACACCCGTGGCAGATTCATGTTGATGTATGGTAAAACCAATACAATATTGTAAACTAGCCTCCAATTAAAATAAATAAATTTAAATTTTAAAAAAAGAGACAAAAACATCTTATTAGTATTTATGCTAGAATCACAGAGGCTAATAGGAGATGCAAGTTTCTGAGGACCTGAACTAACACTGAAAAGCTACCAATTATGACAGAATTAGACGAAATTTAAAAAAAGAAAAATTCCTTCTCTCTGATACAGTTATATGAAGAATTGAATCTAGTGTATGGGTAGACAGTGCATCATAAATAACAAGGAAGAAGGACTTTATCTTGAGTAAGACAATTCAGAAAATTTAAAGTGCAAATTTTTTTGAATGTGGACCATTATAAAGCAAGGGTCTAGAAGAATCCACAAGTGACCAATAAACTTGGATATGGTACAACATCTCAAATATCAACTTTGCTGCTCTTACTAATATTTCATGCATGTGTAAATTAGAAGGATATACTCACTGGTGAATTTAAAATGAATAAAATATCCTTGAAAATAGCACTCCCTTAAGGTTACACAGATTTAAAAAAAAAAATTTTCTTATATTACGAAGTTTCCTCTCTCCTCAATAAAAGAAAGCTTGTCCTGAGGACATCCTTGTCATATACCCTTTGTTTTAGGCCATCTGTTCCTAGTTTGATAATGGCTTAGTTTGTTCAATATCAGGGCCTTTTCTAATGTGTAGGTGACCTGCTTTTATTTAATTTTCAATTTAACTTCTATTCATTTTATGATTGTACTCTATTTTGGTAATTATGTACAGGCACCTAGAGGGATTTTGTCGATGGTAACATTAAAAATTAATAAGTGAATGAATTGGTATGATGATTTATATTACAAAGAGAACCCATAGGCATCAGTAAAAGATGTTTTTTGGACCTAGCATAAGGTTCCCATTAAATTGGTATAACACATAGCCATAGTTATTATTTTAAGTATAAATTTTGACTTTTTCCCCTATTTGCTCTCTAGCCTCTCCTTACTTCACTTTCAAAATTCTTTCTTATATTTATTGAACCTTGTGCAGCTCCTTTTGGAACTGACAATCTGTCTAGTGCCATTCATTTTCCAGGCTAGATACGGTAAGTGCCAATCACTCTTCACCATTCCCTTTTATTCATCTATCTCCATTGCTATTCTTTCTTTTTTAAAACTTAGATGATCACTTCTCTTTACCTCTTCATCCACACCATCAGCATAATTGAGCCAGGTTTATCAAAATGAGAAATTGTGCTGGTGGAAATATTTTCCTCCTGTTTTAGTGCCTAGACTTAATCATTTCGTGTGGATAGCCTGATAATTGCAATTATCTAAACAAATGAACATGAATCAGTCTCCAAATATAAACCATTCTTGATTAAGTGTAGTTTTTATTTAGAATGCATGTGATAATCAAGAGTTTAGTGATATGGTTGCTTTGTGAATTCTGTTTTTTAAGACTTTTTATAAAAATATGTGTTCATCCATTCAGATTGAGGAACTAAATGTTTGGACTGAGTGACGTTTTATGCAAGTGTTCTAATACTACATAGACATATTTACTGAGTAATTCTTTTCAAATTAGCAGGAATATTTTCAAAACTGATTCTTTATACTATTTACTCTACTTACCTACCCCCCCCCCCACTTTTAAAAGTATAACATCTAGTACTAAACTTTTTAAGCAGTTGCTGAGGGCACTATCTTTCTTTTATTTATCATTTATCTATGTCAAATGAAGTGGAAATTTCCAGGTGTCATTTTCAAGTTCTGTATTCTCAGAGTTAGGCACCAATGACTAATTAAATCCACAAGCAGGTGATTACAGGTGCAGAAAATTGTACCTGCAATTAATCCCACCTGTGATTGAGACTGTGCATACAAAAGAATATTGAGACTATGATACAAAAGCTAGGCTTTTTAGATGTTGGATATGAGTTTTCTATCTTGAAACCACATGTTTCTAGGTTCATCTTTTTAAATTTTTCATATTTCAAAAGAATATTGCATCCTTTTTGTCAAATTTAATATTATAGTTTATGAGAAATTTAGGTCTTAGATCTAACTTGAATCCATTAAAGTACCAACATTTAAATCTGATTTTAAAAAGTGGGTCTTTCATAATTTTAATAAACTCTTTTCTATATCTCCATGCAGATGACACCTCACAGGCTAAAAATTTAATTTAATTTGAATCAAACAAATATATAAATGATTACTTCTGTAACTTACAAATTGCAGATGTATCATTATGCTAAAGATATTTCTTATCTTTGTATTTCTGTGTATGTCTTTAAATTTCATACTGTGGAGAAGAAAATGATAATCCACTCTATTCTTGCCTGGGAAATTCCGTGGATAGAAGAGCCCGGCAGGCTGCAGTCCATGCAGTCACAGAGAGTTTCATACAACTGAGCAACTGAGCACAGGCAAACTTCATATTATATCTACTACATCAGTGCCTACTGTAGTGATCTGTCAATGTAAGTCATTGACTTGTAAATTCCTGTAATAAACAACAAATTCATTTCTAAACATAATGGGAATCTACATATGAAAGTAACAATTTTAATAAAATTTAATACCATGCTTATTTAGCATCTTTTTTTTTTCTTTCAAGTCCTACTTAAAAGTCCTTTTTAAGTCAATATCAATGCCAAATGAAAACAAGGAAATTTTAGCCTCAGTTCAGTTGCTCAGTCATGTCCAACTCTTTGTGACCCCATGAATTGCAGCACGCCAGGCCTCCCTGTCCATCACCAACTCCCGGAAATCACTCAAATTCACGTCCATCAAGTTAGTGATGCCATCCAGCCATCTCATCCTCTGTCGCCCCTTTCTCCTCCTGCCCCCAATCCCTCCCAGCATCAGAGTCATTTCCAATGAGTCAGCTCTTTGCATGAGGTGACCAAAGTACTGGAGTTTCAGCTTCAGCATCCATTCCTTCCAAAGAACACTCAGGACTGATCTCCTTTAGAATGGACTGGTTGGATCTCCTTGCACTCCAAGGGGCTCTCAAGAGTCTTTTCAAGAAACTGTATATTTAGCTACTCTGTATTGATTTATAGTTGAGTGATATGAACTCAATAACAGTAATATTAAGAATAACATGTAGGACATGACTTTTGTCCAGATGTATATATAAGGTATATAGTAAGTATGTAAAATAAATAAGAGATTTGCATTCTTACATATATGAAGTAAAATAAAGCAATTTTTATTATTCATTTCTTTAGTTCATGTTTTGCATATATTAACATTTAACCTATGATTATTAATACTCTACAGTGTTCCAGGCACTGTCGTAGGCCTTGAGATGCAAAGATGATCAAGTTATTTATGCTCCCTTCAAGGAGTTCATATACTGTTTAGACTCTTGCTCCCAGAAAGTGACAAAATTGTTGTCTCATATAGTATGTGAATGTACAAAATGATATAAAATCCCAGATTAGGGAGATGATAATGCTTTTATAAAGTTTTTAGGTAACTATTGTCATATAGTCTTCAGTTATTTGAACATTACATACAAATTATACAGATACTCTAATAAATCATTCAATATATTTGTTCTAAGCAAAGAAATAGAGGAAAACAACAGAATGGGAAAGACTAGAGATCTCTTAAAGAAAATTAGAGATATCAAGGGAACATTTCATGCAAAGATGGGCTCGATAAAGGACAGAAATGGTATGGACCTAACAGAAGCAGAAGATATTAAGAAGAAGTGGCAAGCATACACAGAAGAACTGTACAAAAAAGATCTTCACGACCCAGATAATCATGATGATGTGATCACTAACCTAGAGCCAGACATCTTGGAATGTGAAGTCAAGTGGGCCTTAGAAAGCATCACTACGAACAAAGCTAGTAGAGATGATAGAATTCCAATTGAGCTGTTTCAAATCCTGAAAGATGATGCTGTGAAAGTGCTGCACTCAATATGTCAGCAAATTTGGAAAACTCAGCCGTGGCCACAGGACTGGAAAAGGTCAGTTTTCATTCCAATTCCAAAGAAAGGCAATGCCAAAGAATGCTCAAACTACTGCACAATTGCACTCATCTCACATGCTAGTAAAGTAATGCTCAAAATTCTCCAAGCCAGACTTCAGCAATACGTGAACTGTGAACTCCCTGATGTTCAAGCTGGTTTTAGAAAAGGCAGAGGAACCAGGGATCAAATTGCCAACATCCGCTGGATCATGGAAAAAGCAAGAGAGTTCCAGGAAAAACGTCTGTTTCTGCTTTATTGACTATGCCAAAGCCTTTGACTGTGTGGATCACAATAAACTGTGGAAAATTCTGAAAGAGATGGGAATACCAGACCACCTAACCTGCCTCTTGAGAAATCTGTATGCAGGTCAGGAAGCAACAGTTAGAACTGGACATGGAACAACAGACTGGTTCCAAATAGGAAAAGGAGTACGTCAAGGCTGTATATTGTCACCCTGCTTATTTAACTTATATGCAGAGTACATCATGAGAAACGCTGGGCTGGAGGAAGCACAAGCTGGAATCAAGAATGCCGGGAGAAATATCAATAACCTCATATATGCAGATGACACCACCCTTATGGCAAAAAGTGAAAAAGAGCTAAAAAGCCTCTTGATGAAAGTGAAAGAGGAGAGCAAAACAGTTGGCTTAAAGCTCAACATTCAGAAAATGAAGATCATGGCATCTGGTCCCATCACTTCATGGGAAATAGATGGGGAAACAGTAGAAACAGCGTCAGACTTTATTTTTTTGGGCTCCAAAATCACTGCAGATGGTGACTGCAGCCATGAAATTAAAAGACGCTAACTCCTTGGAAGAAAAGTTATGACCAACCTAGATAGCATATTCAAAAGCAGAGACATTACTTTGCCGACTAAGGTCCATCTCATTAAGGCTATGGTTTTTCCTGTGGTCATATATGGATGTGAGAGTTGGACTGTGAAGAAGGCTGAGTGCCAAAGAATTGATGCTTTTCAACTGTGGTGTTGGAGAAGACTCTTGAGAGTCCCTTGGACTGCAAGGAGATCCAACCAGTCCATTCTGAAGGAGATCAGCCCTGGGATTTCTTTGGAAGGAATGATGCTAAAGCTGAATGAAGCTCCAGTACTTTGGCCACCTCATGGAAAGAGCTGACTCATTGGAAAAGACTCTGATGCTGGGAGGGATTGGGGGCAGGAGGAGAAGGGGATGACAGAGGATGAGATGGCTGGATGGCATCATGGACTCGATGGACGTGAATCTAAGTGAACTCCGGGAGATGGTGATGGACAGGGAGGCCTGGCATGCTTCGATTCATAGGGTCACAAAGAGTCAGACATGACTGAGCGACTGAACTGAACTGAACTGAACTGAAGCATGTACATAACTTCTATTACAATTTTAAGAATATCATATTGTCCTTTATAAAACTGTGTTTGTTCAGTTGGCCAAAAGTTTGTTTCTAGTTTTCCCATAACATCCTATGGAAAAGCCTGAAAAAATGTTTTGGCCAACCTAATATATGTCAGTCAAAACTTCTTACCTTGTCATTTAAGTCTCTCAGAAATGTGATCTAATTTGCATTTCCACTCTTTCTTTGTGTTGTGCTAAGTTGCTTTAGTCATTTCCAACTGTTTGTGACCCTATGGATTATAGCCTGCCAGCCTCCTCTGTCCCTGGGATTCTGCAGTCAAGAAGACTCGCATGTAAGAATTAAAGATTTTAAAATTTAAAAAAAATAAAAAATTTAAAAAATAAAATAAATAAATAAATAAATAACAGGTCTAGGTTAAAAAAAAAAAAAAAAAGAAGACTCGAGTGGGTTGCAGTGCCTTCCTCTAGGGGATCTTCCTGACCCAGGGATCGAACCCACATCTCCTACATCTCCTACATTGGCAGGCATGTTCTTTACCACTAGGGCCACCTGGGAAACCCCCATCCTTTCTCTAAAATGTACCAAATGCCTTGATAGATAATTTTCATTGAGAGACATGGATTGATTATACCCAAATGACTACTTATAAGCGGCTGCCCAGTAAACACTCAACACATATCACTGAACAAAATCTCTGGAAGAAGCTACTCTACCCTTTATATTAAAGAACTTTCTTTTGAATTTTGAGAGAGCTGATTGACCACCTCTACAGCCAGAACAAGTTTAAGAGCTATGCTCCTTTCTTAACTTGCACTTTGTAGTTCTGAGACCCTCCACTAGCTGACACCCAAAATTCTATGTCAGACTGAAGGGACATGACAAGGAGAGAGAGAATACTAACAGGTTAATTCCTCTCTCTGGGCCCGGTATTATTTTCAACTAGGGTTGGAGACCAAAGAACAGTCTAAGAATTTGATTCATGAGGATTTAGTATTTCTAATGAATAACTTCAAAGACAGTAATGCATAATAAGCCTCTAACCTTTTGAGTTTTCAGAGAGCCCATCATAAATTAAACGTTACAGCTTTTAATTGCTAAGAACACGTGTAATTTAGTAAGAAGGAGAAAGTAGGCTGAGGTCAAAGAACGAATGTCAACACATTAAGATAATATATTTAAATATAAACATGTATTATGTGGAAAAATACAGGAAGAATATAATTTTAAAATATTCTACTTCAAAAACTAGCCTCCTGCATTATTTGGTGGTTCTGTGAATAAATAAATCTGAACCAATATCAATCATTTTCAAAGGAGAAAGAATGACATCTAGCCTGACAACTAGTGCTCCAGTTTTACAACCGATGCAATTTGAAATGGCAGCAATATTAAGCCCTGACTATTAATGATGGCAGCTCTGCTGAGTGTTACTAGAGTGGAGATTTGATCTGTAAAGAAATTCAAATTACTTGCTTTCACAGTTTTTCTAGACTTCCCATAATTTGTTTCTCCCCCTGTATGCATGCTTAGTATCAAAAGTTAACTTGCATATCCACTTTTTCATTTTATTTTGATATTATGTACCATGTTTCGTCACATCTCATTACAGTGTGATTCAAGCTAACGTCTTATGATACTGTATCATGTGCTCTGCAGCTTCTCCACTTATCAGAATTATATTAGAGAAGTTTGACATATCATCTAGTCATATTTTTAATTACTAATTGAATTTAACTATTATAACTGCTATATCTGATATTGGTCACTTGATGTGAAATTTTTGACCAAAATGATATTTTATCCTCATAAAATTTAATTTTCTTTCTAAAGGAAACAGTTTTAAGTGTATGTCCTTTCATATTTTTGTTTGCTTATATGGATTTAGTTGAATGTTCTAAAGGTTCCCTGTCTGCTTGTTGGTAACGTAACCCTTACCTTCTTCTCCATGGAAAGAGGACAAGCATTATCTTTTAGAACTGCACAGCTGGTCTAAATTTTCAGCAGGTCCCAACTCAGGCAAAACAACAGAACAGGCCATAGAAATGCATTAAAGGAAGAGAACCATAGGGTAGCATGCTCTAATTCTTTTTATTCCTTTCTTTCCTTTAAGTGTCTTAGGGACGCTGCAGCTGTAATGCACTAACACAGGTCGTTGACCCATTTTTGAAGCCTTGGAGTAGGTGGCTATTTTGTCTTTTTCTCTGCATGTACATCAGTTGTGCTTGATTCCTGAGGGACCAGGCTTTAAACTATGGTGAGTCAGGATTATCCCAAGAATCTTCAGCAATGAAGCCATATCGGTTCAGCCTCCTAAAGGCATTAGACAATCCCTGAAGAATTCAACTGTCAAGATGTTAGTTCAAGAAAGCTGTAAAGTTTCTGTAGGTCAATGTTTTTAAAGGATATTTATTTTCTTTTCATTGAGTCAGGATAAAATGCAATGCTGCTGCTGCTGCTAAGTCGCTTCAGTCGTGTTCGACTCTCTGCGACCCCATAAGACGGCAGCCCACCAGGCTTTCCTGTCCCTGGGATTCTCCAGGCAAGAATACTGGAGTGGGTTGCCATTTCATTCTCCAATGCATGAAAGTGAAAAGCGAAAGTGAAGTCACTCAGTCGTGTTCGACTCTTCGCGACCCCATGAACTACAGCCTGCCAGGCTCCTCCGTCCATGGGATTTTCCAGGCAAGAGTACTGGAGTGGGGTACCATTGCCTTCTCCAAAATGCAGTCAATATTCCATGTAAAATCCACTCATCATTCTGTGGGATATTTATGCAATGCTTTTAAATGCTGAAATATTTACTATATTAATTTTTGAGAAATGCTAAAAATTAAAATAGTGGCCTAAAATGTTAAAAGATGTTTTATAAGTTTTAATTTACTTTTATTTTTAGGCACTAGAATGTCTCATTTATTACATTATAAATAAAATATTACTTATTTTACTTTTGCTCAATAATTTTTATTTCTCTTGTATCTGCTTTGGTTCAGATAAAAGAAAAATACTGAAATATATATAGAGATTTTTTTTACTGTCAACTTTATCACTTAAGGCAACTCTAACAAAACTTTGTAAACATTTTTGTATAGAAATATAAAACCATATATAAATTTTTGTAAGATGTTACAAGGTATCAGAAAAAAAGTTAAATGTTTGGTTGAAAGGTTTGAAAGTAAAGTTGCTCAGTCTTGTCTGACTCTTTGCAACTGCATGGACTGTAGCCCCACCAGGCTTCTCTGTCCATGGGATTTTCCAGACAGGAATACTGGAGTGGGTTGCCATTTCCTTCTCCAAGTTGAAAGGTTTAGAAGATGCTAAATTAAATAAATTTCTTTATTGAAAAGTTTTGTTTTCTGTTTTATAGTAAAGTTTTTTGTTTCCTGTTTTATAGGGAGTGTAGGTTAATTTTATCAATACCCTTTCATTCATTTACTCAGTCTTCAAATCCCACACTTCTGCAAATCCAAGGACTCTGGTAGGCCAAATGAGAAGTCACCTGCAAGGAGCTTTCTGTTCTAGTGGGACTCATATCCTATGAATCTGGACAGAACAATGAAGTTAACCTCAGCAGAATCAACAATTCCCTTCAACACACAGAGTATATATATTGTAAGTAAAGAATGATTTGTATATTTTCACCATTAACTTTTGTGCTCCCACTAGATCATATAAAGATCAAATAGTCTGTATTCAGTCCATTTTACAGATCCTAGGAATGAGTAGAAGAATTGAAAGCCATCAAGATGGGTTGGATTAACCTGTATTGAGAAGGGGAAATGGTTGATGATGGGAAGAATGTGTGTGTGAAAAAAAAAAAACAGGAGGTGTAATTCAAGGACCTGCGGGACTAGATTAGTGGAAAAGTTTTAAGGATTTATAAAATCAGAAGATAAAGATATTGTGATGATAGTTATGTTTTTAAAATACAGAATAGGACTAACATGAGTCTAGACACTTTAAAGACAGCAAACTATGCATTACAAATGAAATCCCCTAAGACAACATTACTTTTCAAAACAGTTTTAAATGTTGGAATATTTTGAATTAATTGTTTTAAAGTTGCATAATGTATAGCTGGGGCAACCAAGAAGCTTGGTATTAAAAAGTTATACAAAGTTACTGTTTTATTATTACCTTAATACAACTAATTTAATATATTCAGAAATAAATTAACTTTAAGAATTAATTTTTAATCTCTGAGAATAATTAACTATAATTGAATATATTTAAAATCACATTTCTATCATAACAAAGTTATTCAGTAAGCTGTGATGTTTATGTCTCTCAAACTCTATAATTGGTACTGCTAAACCATTATATTGAAATTAAAAGTGGCTCCTACATATTATATATTAGGTTTCAAAATTATTTCTATTGTATATGTCTTCTGATACTGTGTTGTTGACTGTTCTGGATGTTGGTTAAACAATCAGTATCAAATATTATTTTGCATTTAACACCCAAAGGACAGGGGAGACGTGTACTGCAGTCCATGGGATCGCAAAGTGTCTGACATGACTTAGCAAGTGAACAACAGGTTTCAAAAAATAACTTTAACTGTACAAGAACATGGAAGAACAAAATGCCATCAGATCACAGAATCTTTTATAATTTGAATGCAAAATGGTCCTTTTTCAATCTTAGTGTCATACCAGGATGCTGTGTTTCTTTTGTCTGTGGTTCCTACAGGCTAACTTAAGGTATTCATTATTCCAAATATTTTTATTGCAACATCGATTATAAACTATTTTATGTACAAAATTACATATGTAATATGCATTTCCATATTGTAATATTTATAAAATTGCAATGTATATTTTTATATGAAAAACATCATTAAACATCTTTAATACAAAATAACATTTTAAAATGAGTATCGGTATATCATTATGCTGTTTGACTTAATTCTCATCTCAGCTGAATTTTTTCAGTATTAATAAGAGAAAGTTTTACAATTATAATATGGATAGTGATTAAATGAACTTATCTCCTTATCTCTTTCCTAAAATTACATTTTTGAAAAACACAACTTCTGTGTTTAATTGGGTCATCAGGGACTGTTGCCAATTACTAAAAAAAATCCAGTGTGATTTTGTTCATCAATTTTGAGCAAATTATTTTGGAATGCACAAGGAAAACCAAGTAATTTGTAAATTTCATTTGCATTAAAATAGCATTTGGGGACATTTTCTGGACATAATTCTTGGGAATTCACATTTTTCTCAAAGTCTCAAATATGGAAATATGGAAGAGATAAGTAATTTGAACAGTTTAACAATGTGTCTAAAAATGAACTTACATTTCATCAAATTTTATCAAATTAAAAGGAGATTAAACTGGGAGGCATTCACTTTATAGATAATTTTAAAATCTTATTGTCTTCTAATATGCTTTTAAAAGCAAAATTTTATCCAAAGTATGAAAACACATGACAGGTTAATCATAGAGTTCATAGATGCCTGCAGAACCATTGATAAAGGCAACCAATATAACTTACATCTCAAAATCCAATGAGATGAAACTGCGTGGAATATAGAAATATATAATGATTGTAACACTTGTGTTTTGAGTCTGATAAAGGCTCATCATTGTTTTTCATCAATGCTAGTTTGTTTGCTTCAGAATTATGCATTGGATTATGTTATTGTTGCTTTAGATTTGTACTTTTGAGTATGTGGTGTGAGAGTGAGGGATACACTCTTCACACATGTGATTTTGTGTGTTTATATTTCTTCTGACATTAGAGGAAACTGGGAAAATTAAAAAGGAGTTATTTTTTCATAAAAGGCAAATTTTCTAAATTGAAAGATGATTAAAGCAAGAGGAAACAGTCAAACCGATGGACTATACATTTTGATTCATCAAAAAGATGGAGAAAGGTCTAAGGGAGTTACATAAAGTTACATAAAGTTTTTATATAGTTCAGTTCAGTTCAGTCGCTCAGTCGTGTCTGACTCTTTGCGACCCCATGAATCGCAGCACACCAGGCCTCCCTGTCCATCACTATCTCCCAGAGTTCACTCAGACTCACGTCCATCGAGTCCGTGATGCCATTCAGCCATCTCATCCTGGGTCGTCCCCTTCTCCTCCTGCCCCCAATCCCCCCCAGCATCAGAGTCTTTTCCAATGAGTCAACTCTTCGCATGAGGTGTCCAAAGTACTGGAGCTTCAGCTTTAGCATCATTCCTTCCAAAGAAATCCCAGGGTTGATCTCCTTCAGAGTGGACTGGTTGGATCTCCTTTCAGTCCAAAGGACTCTCAAGAGTCTTCTCCAACACCACAGTTCAAACACATCAATTCTTCGGCACTCAGCCTTCTTCACTACAGTCCAACTCTCACATCCATACATGACCACAGGAAAAACCATAGCCTTGACTAGACGGACCTTAGTCGGCAAAGTAATGTCTCTGCTTTTGAATACACTGTCTAGGTTGGTCATAACTTTTCTTCCAAGGAGTAATCGTCTTTTAATTTCTTGGCTGCAGTCACTATCTGCAGTGATTTTGGAGCCCCAAAAAATAAAGTCTGACACTGTTTCTACTGTTTCTCCATCTATTTCCCATGAAGTGATGGGACCGGATGCCATGATCTTCGTTTTCTGAATGTTGAGCTTTAAGCCAACTTTTTCACTCTCCTCTTTCACTTTCATCAAGAGGCTTTTTAGCTCCTCTTCACTTTGTGCCATAAGGGTGGTGTCATCTGCATATATGAGGTTATTGATATTTCTCCCAGCAATCTTGATTCCAGCTTGTGTTTCTTCCAGTCCAGCGTTTCTCATGATGTACTCTGCATATAAGTTAAATAAGCAGGGTGACAATATATAGCCTTGACGTACTCCTTTTCCTATTTGGAACCAGTCTGTTGTTCCATGTCCAGTTCTAACTGTTGCTTCCTGACCTGCATACAGATTTCTCAAGAGGCAGGTTAGGTGGTCTGGTATTCCCATCTCTTTCAGAATTTTCCACAGTTTATTGTGATCCACACAGTCAAAGGCTTTGGCATAGTCAATAAAGCAGAAACAGACGTTTTTCCTGGAACTCTCTTGCTTTTTCCATGATCCAGCGGATGTTGGCAATTTGATCTCTGGTTCCTGTTCCTTTTCTAGAACCAGCTTGAACATCAGGGATTTCACGGTTCACGTATTGCTGAAGTCTGGCTTGGAGAATTTTGAGCATTACTTTACTAGCATGTGAGATGAGTGCAATTGTGCGGTAGTTTGAGCATTCTTTGGCATTGCCTTTCTTTGGAATTGGAATGAAAACTGACCTTTTCCAGTCCTGTCTACTTATAACAGTTAGGATAGATTATACTTCAATGGATAAAATTAAATATTAGTAATCAATTCTACCAGGCTATTTATATATCTTTTAGTTGTGTCCCAAATTGTCCATTGGCTCAAAATTTTTGATCAATCATAGTATCTTTCAGTTAGAAGAAAACCCAGACTTAGAAATTTGTAAGAAAAAATAATCAGACAAGAAATGAATACAATAAAATTTTCTAATAGGTGGAATTCAATCTATGCTTAAACAAAAACAGAGTTAAAAAATGTTTATTAGAAAGATGGTACTACTAAGTATTTCACACTTACATTAATGTAAAATCTATCCATCCATTTGTAACATTTTAGATGTTTGAAATGAGAATGATAGAAAAATCACATTTTCTTGACAGACTCACAAACATGTGAAAAATAATTATTTTCCTTCTTAGATTTCTCTTATCTAGAATAAGCACTCTTGTTTTCTTTTAACTGTCTTTATATTTAACCTCCTTATCAATTTTCACTATTTTCGGTATTTCATGTTTGATTAGTCAATGTTCCCCTTTAACTACATATTGAGAAAAAAATTTTCATTGGTATTTAAAAGTGACAAAGCAGATGATTCCATAACAATCATCTGACTTCCTTGGGCAAAGTCTAGCTATTCAGCTAACAATGCTACTGTACAAAAACTGCTTCAGTTTTGGCTTTACCAAATCCCCCCAGAGAATGGTTACATGTATATGTATGCCTGAGTCTCTTTGCTGTTCACCTGAAACTACCACATTAATTGGCTATACTTCAATACAAAATAAAAGTTTAAAGTCTGAAAAAAAAAAGTTTTACCAAATTCAATCAGAAAAAAATGCATCTGAAGTGCAAATCATGACTACCTAAACTTAGAAAATTACATGCCCATTATCAGAATAATACTAATTTTGACATGATTTTCCAGTTCTTGTAATTGGGTTCTATTCTGTCATCTATGTTCTTCCTTTTGACCTCATTAATATATTTTTCACAACAAGAGTAAGAAACAGAACCTCCTTATATCTGAGGTCATCTTGCAATACTGAAACAGTAGTCTAAATCACTGAATATCTGAAAATATTCCTTCTTTAGTATAAATGAGACAAATGAGAGTATCATCATTTAGAGAGCTTGAGACAGAGGCGGGGTTGCTTATTCTTGAATAATAAGCAAATGTCTGTAAGAGGTCAGAAATAATACTTATATCCTTGCAAACAGGTTATAACCTGGCATCCAGCACCTAGAATAAAGGTAAAAAGGGAGGAGCATGGAGAATCGTATTTCATAGTGGGTGAGCTTATTATGCAATTCCTCAATGTCACAAAACATCCTGGGAATTTTTGCACAATCATGAGTTTAAAGTTCTTGCAGTTCTATTTTTGTAAAACAGTGAGAAAATCACCAATTGTAATAAAAATAGAAAGTAAAAAGGAATTATGAGCACCATCTTTCATAGAGATTCACAGTGAACTGCAATTATGCCCCTCCCTGCCTCACCTCAGCTGTTTTGTTGAAAGCCTGTCTCTGACATTCAGAACAGAAAATGGAGCAATTATTCCAAGAATAACTTATTAGGAAGAAAAAAAGAATTATGGGATCCCAAACCAAAAAAAACAAATCTGATGAGAGCATAAGAAAGACAAGTTTATAGACCAACACTATCAGCTGGAAATTTCTGGAGATTCAAATATTCTGAGAATCAAATATGGTAGCCATTCAACACGTGTAGTTGTAGAGAACCAAGATTTCTCTAGTATGACTGAAGAATCAATTGTTTTCAACATAAATTTAAATGCCCTCATATCTCATATAGCTAGAGACTACTATACTCAACACGTATCTATAAACTATGTTCATTTTTACATTTCACTTTGTCTGGGATATGGTATTTATTTAAAAGTTACATATTACTTATTATTTGCTAACAAATAGTAGGTTTCCTTCTCTCTGAAAAAGAAATAACAATTCATTCAAACACATATAAGGTGATCATTAAATCTTACATTCTCCAGTGCATTTTCTAAAATAAATGTTGAGGATATCTTGTGGCTTCTGGGTCTCAGCTTTGCCATTGACAGCTAAATGAGTGTACGGAAGTCAGTACTGGATCTGAGTCATACTTTCCTCATTATCAAATGAGAAGTAGCAACAGGCCATTCTAGCTTATAAAATATGTTTGTAATAAAATGCCATGTACCATAGGATGGACAGGTGTTAGAAGAACATAATGCAAGGTCATAATACAGAGCAACAGGTTGTGAGGCTGCTTCTTTAGCTCAGGTGGTCAGGATGGGTCTCTCTGAGGATAGCACATTAGATCTGCAACCTGAATGAGAAGTCTTACGTGCAGAAATCTGAAGGATGAGCAGTTGAGACAGAAGTTATAGTAAACACATACATTTTGAGATGAGCATAGGTCACAAAGAAGTTAAATGCAGCTAAAATATACGGAACAAGGAAGAAAAACAGGGAGGATAGCAGAGTAAGATAGTTAAATAGGGCCAAGTAATCACTCCCTGATAGTTTTGGTAAGAGTTTGCACTTTCAAATTCAAAGAGACCAGTAAAGATTGCAAGCAAAGAATTTAAATAAACTGAGTTGCATTTTCCAAGTAACACTCTAGTTGCTATGTGGTGAATGGACAGTAGGAAGTACAGGTATGGAAGCCTGGAGATCTTGTAAGAAAGCTGTTGCAACATTTAATAATGTCTGCCTATATTAGCTAGATGGGAAACTAGTATTGGCAATATATCATTATTTTTTATCAAAGGGACTGCACAGATTTATTCAATGGGCTTCCTTTGTGGCTCAGCAGGTAAAGAATCCACCTGCAATGCAGGAGACCTGGGTTTGACCCATGGGTTGGGAAGATTCCCTAGAGAAGGGAAAGGCTACCCACTAAGGTATTCTGGCCTGGAGAATTCCACGGACTGTATAGTCCCATGGGGTCACAAAAAGTTGGGCACGACTGAGTGACTTTCACTTTCATTCAGATAAGGGACTATGACAAAAATGGTTAAAGATTTGTACTCTTCTTTCAGGGTAAGAATTATAGTTGGAAAGTGGTTGCCCAGCCAAAGACTGTACTTTCAAGTTTCCTTGGTATCTAAGTATTGCCATACGAGTAGTTTTCATGAAGAAAATACAAACGTAAGTGATGCCTGGCTCTTCAGGATCAAGGTGATTAAGAACCAGGTGTGCCTTTACCCTCTTTCAGCCTGTTTTCTGACTGCAGTTTGCTAGATGTCTCCTCTTCCTCAAGGAAGATTCTAGAAACCATACCCATTTTCCTGGGTTCCTGATTGACTGCATGGAGCAGAGCCCTCTCACAACTCCAACAACTCATGTTTGATTATTACCAGGACAAGTAAATTTGTTTCGTATTACACCCGTCAAATATTGCCTTTTTTAAAGTAGGAGCTAACTTATCTTAATTAATAATAATTTTTTAAAAATCCATAGCATTGCCTATATCATATGTTATGTATTTTTTCAGTCCGTATAATTCTCCATATGTGTGCAAATGGAGATGAATCTTTAAGGTCATACCTGGATAATGGCTGACTGAAATATAAAGCTATCATTCAAATCCTTAGGGAATCTAGTTTAGAGGAAGATACTAAAGGAGATCACCTTTTTAGTTGTCAAAAAACAGAATTTGAAATACTTATCATATAGATTGGAGCCACAAAAACACATAATACAGGGCTTATCTATATTATGATAAAACCAAAGTGCTAACAAAATGTGCGTTTGTTTTAGTTTCCTTTGAGGAGAATGTCTTTATGCAATACTTCAGGTAACTCCAGACAACATGATTGAACTCTGTAAGTGCAAACAGCACTGGCCATTTGGAATATTTACATCCTTAATTATATTTGAAGACTAAAATCATAGCTAATTTTTCTTTTTGATCTTTGAAAACAACTCTTTTTATAATTTCAAAGAAAGTATGTAGTAGGAAGTATCCAAGTATTATATATTTTTAATACAAGGGAACAAGTACTAGCACTTTAATCCCAAATTTGCATTAAATTGTTTGAACAATCATCAGAACTTGTACTCTCTCTTACTCTCTTCCCCTGGTTGTTCATATAACAGAATCCATTTGCCTGAAAGTAAAGTCAGTTCTATGGGTAAGACAGCATTAATTTTAAAACTTAGTTGGGGAAGATTTATGAACAACAAGGTTTATATTTAGAACAATACAGTATTTGAAAAGGAGCACGCATTTTCTATTATGCTAAACAAGCTGTACATTTTATTTGTATCTCTGCCACATTTCAGCAAGATTCTATGTTCAGAGAGCCCATGTTATGACTAATTTCATTCACATATAAGAATAAATGTAGCTGGTTTGAGAGGGGAAAAAAGTGAAAAAACTATGTGGTTTTCTAGAATGGGGAATGAAAAAGACAATGACATTACACAGCAGTCTAAAATAGAAAATTTTGTAAATCAGAGAACTATGGGAGACATTCTGGTTGAGGTAGTTGAGGCATAGTGCAGCCCAAGTAAGAGGCAGAGGTTGAAAGAAATATAACTCCAAGCAAAAGTAACAAAATTTAGATTTCTTGTAGGTATAACTTTGCTATTTCCCTTTCACTTTCTCTGTTACACACACACACACACACACACACCACACACACACACGTACCCTTCATGTTATTTTTTGGTTGCCCAGAGTCTTCTACTGAATTTTACTTTCTTCCTCTCCAGTTTTCAGTTTCCCTGATATTTACATCATTCTCCCATTTCACTACTCATTTTTATTGCCAATACACAGTATAATCTGATTATTCCATTAGAGCAGGTAACCATGCCTACCCTCCTCTCTTCTATTTTAATGGCAGATGTCATGATTGATGACAATACTCTTGTTAAGCCCCAGGCACACTCCATCTATCATTACACCATACTCTAGGTGGCATTACCTGTTGTGTGAATTAGTATGAACACCTGAGTGTCCTATAACAGTAAAAGGTTACCACAAAGAATGAATTAATGATATAAATAATCCTCTAGAGGGACTTTAAAAAAATAGTTTATTTAAACAAGCAAAAACTATAAAGTGTAAAACATGCTTGTTAGCATTTACTGCCAGATCTGGAAGGAGCAAGCAGTGGGGACAACAACCACTAAGTATATACATCGTGACATGACAATAAAAAGATTCATGTACCCATTCTGCTCAGTCTGATTGACTGATGTTTTAGAGGTGGACAAAGAAAGGCTTTCAGACAGAGTACTATCTGAAAATGAGTTTTGAACTTTTACTCAGAGTTATCCAAACCAACAGTGACATAGAAAAAAAGCTTGGAGAAGGAGGAAAAAAAAAGTATATTTTGAGAGTACCAGGAACATGGTAAAGGGTAAGCCTTGAGAGTTTTGCAGGAGTAAGATTTTTTGAAAGTACCAACTCAAGAAAGAAAGGTTAATTATACTATGTTGGCAAATAAGCATTGTAGTGCTGGTTCAAAATAAATATGTGAAAATAATATATTCAAGAAAGAAAACCTTAACAACCACCACCACAGAAAAATGGCCTTTTAATCCTATTTCTCCTGAGCCCCTGTGTCACTGTTAGGTCTTTAAAAGGCTGAATGCCCATTCATGTTATGCCTATTTGAGCAATTTTGCTATGGTGATATTTTACCTTAGTGCTTTTACCTAGGTTTTGTTATTGATAAAAACACATGTCTTAGCTCAATAGAATGTACCGTTTCAAGCATCTCCACATTTATCTGCAGTGGAGGCCTAAAATCACTGACTTTTATTACAGATGGTACAAAAACTTCCTAAAATCATTAGTTGTTCTTAGACACGTATTGATGCTTTACTGAGGATGAGTGCCAGATTCTCTTTGGGAAAATACTTTAAAAATAGGATTTGTATGAATTATCACTTTAAAGGTGAATGAATATTTTAGTTTTGACTCATATATTAATAAAGAATCAGAACAAATATAAATCTACTCTGAGGGCCTAGAATATGATTCAAACCTCAGAAAATGGAATTGGCAATGTCTGGTAGGAAATTGAGAGCCATAATGGAGGAATAAAATGTTTTTGATTTAGTTAAAAATACCAAGACAGCATATGGCTGAATGACTTTGAAATAGCTTTTCAGATTTAGACAGGTAGCAAATTAGGTTAATGATTTGAATTTTGATAATATGAATATTGGCAAATAACTCCATTTCACTCCAAAGATGCAGAGAAGATTAAAACTTTGCAATTTTATGTCAGGACATAAAATATCAAAAATATCACAATTTTATATTCTAGTTAACAACAGTAATGTGATTTTAACACTTTTTGCCTTCAGAATACTTTATAAAGAACAATTACAAGAAACTCTAATGAAAATGTCAAATTCTTCTCAAAGGTGGAAGGTGACAGAGAATTTACATTTTCTTTTTTTGTTGGTATAACATTTTTTAAAATATTCAAGTCAGTCAGTGATGTTAGGCATGAGAGAAATGAAATAAAAAGGAAATTTTTTTCATTAGTAGTATTCTGTAAACTTATTTTCTTTAGGATGAGTTAGCTCAAACAGGAAAAATTTCAATTTACGTAAGAATTTCAGGTTGTTATATATTGACATATTTACCTATATAGCATGTTATCATTATCATTCAATTCATTAAATACTGCCAATATGTTTTAGTTGTTCAAGTTGTTACTTGAACTACAGCAAATAGTTTGGGATTGTCTAAAATACAGAATATATGTTTTAAAAATCATAATATTTTAAGCAGCTTTCTTCTGTATTATGACTATAGTAAAAATGATAATTTCCTGTATACAGAAAATGTTTCATCTCAATGAATCCACCAAATGACTTGCAGTTCTAACAAATTAAAATTGCTTCTTCTGAATAAATATGAATATAGCTTTGATATGAAGTTCCTGGAGCATTTCACAATTATGAAAATAGAAAAAAAAAAACCTCTCTAAATAGATACTTCACTTTTTGTTTGTAAAGGAAGAATGACTGCATAGTAGGTAAAACAGAGGAAACAATGGAGATTACGTAGACATAAGTAAGTCAGATTTCTTCTTCCTTGAGGAAATGAAAATAAATGCCTATATCTAAAATTTAAGGTAACCGCCCAAGGCCTTAAATTCTTAGGACATTCTTGCATCTTTGAAAGAAAAATTTTTTTTAATTTTTATTTTTACTTTATTTTACTTTACAATACTGTATTGGTTTTGCCATACATTGACATGAATCCACCACGAGTGTACATGAGTTCCCAATCCTGAACCCCCCTCCCACCTCCCACCCCATATCATCTCTCTGGATCATCCCCGTGCACCAGCCCCAAGCATCCTATATCCTGTATCAAACATAGACTGGCGATTCGTTTCTTACATGATAGTATACATGTTTCAATGCCATTCTCCCAAATCATCCCACCCTCTCCCTCTCCCTCAGAGTCCAAGAGTCCATTCTATACATCTGTGTCTCTTTTGCTGTCTCGCATACAGGGTTATCATTACTATCTTCCTAAATTCCATATATATGTGTTAGTATACTGTATTGGTGTTTTTCTTTCTGGCTTACTTCTCTCTGTATAATCGGCTCCAGTTTCATCCACGGAAAGAAAATGTTGATGGACAATATCTGAAGATGGATAGAAATAACAGTTGCACAACATGGATACACTCAATACCACTGAATAGTCACTTAAAAGCAGTTTAAATAGTAAATTTTGTTATGGATATTTTATCACAATAATTGTTAAAGTAGATGTTGGCTTCCTTACACTTATCCTCACATGTAAATAAGAAATATCTAATCATACAGGAAGGAGCACTGCAAATATGGTCACCTATTATTAATATTTTCTGATTCTTTTCTAGAGAATTATTTTAAGAGTCAACACCTACAGAGGTAAGAATAGATAACAGTATGGTCGGATGGATGATTTGTTCTTTAGGTTTTCCTCATTTTTCTAAAGTTTATAAATATCCTTATTAAATATTTCTCAGCAATTTAGTATATTAATGCTAAGTTACTTCAGTCGTGTTCAATTCTGTGTGACCCTAAAGGACTACAGTCTGCCAGGTTAGGCTGTCCTTGGTATTCTCCAAGCAAGAATACTGGAGTGGGTTGCCATTTCCTTCTCTAGGGAGTATATTAATAAATCTGCTTATTTTTAACATATATTCCTGTCCTTGGAGTTCAACTATAAATGGAGACAGAAAAACTGAGTTGTTTGCTTTTCCTTGTAATGGTTATGGGCATTTATATATAGGAATGTATACCAGTCCTTTTTAAAGCATCATAATTTTTAAATTACAAATATGCATATAAGGGTGGATTGGAAACGTGAGCTCCTTTCGAATCTGCTTCTCAAAAACTGTGCTGATCACTTTGGCCAAACCTGAAAACTAGCAACAGTTCTTCAATTATAGCTGATCTTCCTGAAAACACAAGTCATTTCTTTCAAAATCTGTTTTTGAGATGCATGAAAGAAAGTTGCTGTGACAGCGTGGTATAATGGTTCAAAGCTCTAGTCTACCACTTATTACTTGTGACCCTGGGTAATTATTTAACCCCTCTTTTTCTATTTTTTCACTTGTAAAATCAGGATAATAGTCTTAATTAGTTCATTAGTTTTGGAGGAGATTAATTGAGTTGCAGCTCCCTTAGAACAATGTCAGACTCATCATTAGCTATTATAAATGTTATTTTTCACTATTAGTCTTAGCTCCAGTGTGAGAAATTCTATTAGAGATGAATGATATTGCATCTACTTTATGACTGTATTTATTAGGCTCAAAATGAATTCAGATGACTGAATTAAAGAATTTGACTGTTAAACTGATCAAATAAACAGAAGACTGGCCAAGTTTTCACTTGGCTAATTGATATGTATATAATTACTGAAGAGTTAAAAAAATACAAAAATATATATACACAAATATGAAAAAAATGCATCTTGCTTCTCCTAAAATTGTGTTACCTTTTTGTATCCTCAGTACAGTGAGGTAGAGAGTAATTTCTGAAAGTTCAATTTTAAAAACACTTCTCTTTTCTCCTGTTCCTCCCTACTACATAATCTCTGACAAACCTTCTGTCTCTGACTGCAGCATGTTGCAATTAGCAACAATTAATTAACCTTACCAAAAACCAGTATGAAGCTGATTTAAGCTCCTTTTTTTCTCCTTTCCCCTTTTTTTTCTTTGGGTCTGTAAAGCTTATGGTTTAAGAAGTTCAGGCAACAGGGATTTCTTTTTCTTTAACTATGCCTACCATAAATACAATGGATGTTTGACGTGAGATTATTTTTCCCTATAATTACATAAAGCTTTGGAAAAAATAAGAATCATTTCTCTGTTTTCTGAATTGCATGACTTATTTATATATTATATGACTATTATTTAACTGTTAGTGTGTGATTAGCACTACCATTATTTTCAGACAAAATGCATATAATACCTTTCTTTTAGAAAATGTATCATTCTTCTAATCTTAATAAACAGAAAAATATGACTTGCATGTAAACCCATTATTTCATTGTTAATAAAATATGTATGTTATATAACTGCTCTATGCATAAGAATTACTATTAATTTTCATTCCTCAACTTTTTTATTGCTTTGCTGATCATCTGCCCCAGAGAAATCATTTAAATATCACTGATCAATTATTCCGATATCTAAAACAAGCTTAAGGGATTAAAATCAATATCCCATTCTGGAAATCAAGTTATGCTGCACCTGAAATTTAACTATACAAAATAAAGACCTAATAGAAAACATTTGTTCTTCCAATTCTAGTTTTATAAAGGAAGATAGATATTCAAATGCAACAAGAATTAATAAAAATAAAAACACACTAGACTATTTTTAACTAAGATGTGTTGCTCTGCTTGTTAATGCATTATGGTTCCCCGTGTGCTTCACTCATCCTCTTTATTAAACCACTGAGGACCCTGGTTGCGGAATAGATTAAAGCAGTAATTGGCAACTTATATTTAGCAGAGACGTCTGGTTATAAAATGTTAAAATCTCTACATTATTAAAAATGAATTCTATTTAGTTTATGAGTCACATTTATTAAACATCCTTAATTGCATTATCCTATGGTGATACTCGAGTTTGTCAAAACGGCCGAAGTAGTTCTTTAAATGTATGTAACTGACTTTTGGTTAGTGTTCCCATCTTCCCACAGATTTCTTATGTGCCCTGAAAAATCACTTTATCTCTTGGCATAAGAGTTCCTTTACTTCGAAACTGCCATCACTTATCTCCCAGGGAGACTCTGCTAATCTTATGTAGACTGTTTGAGAGTGCCTGCAATGGACTTTGCTGTTCCTCAACTGGTGTTCACTGGTTACAGCTGCCCACTGTCCCTTGACAATGAAACCATATATAATTACACCCAGCTATATAAAGAGATATATCTTCTTAAAATCATGCAATCATCAAAAGGCTCTCTTAAATATTGAGACTCTTCTCATTTCCCTCTAGTTTGTTTTTCTACTTTGGGGCATTGTCTCATATCATTATTCATATAACAGGTTTATAATTATCCAGAATTAATAACTGCATACTGTATGCATATTTCTGTTAAAATTCTTACAGGGATATGTATAAAATCAATGCGATAAGAATTTTACCCATCAGCAGTCATTATGTTTTGATACCAATGTTAACTAATTTTCTTCAAAATGATATTTTCATAATGATTTACAAAACTTGTCTCTCTGCTGCATTATATCTAAGCATCTGTAACATCTCCCTTCTTTCTAAACATCCTTCTGAACATTTTCTACATTAATTTAAAAAATTACCTAGCTCTTTCATTTTATATCAGTTTTGTTCCCATCAGCTATGTAACAACTAATTTACAAATGGTAGTGATTTGCATCATATGTATTAGTTCAATACCTTTTTTATTATAAAGGCAATAACTTTACTAATATTCTTACTTTAACGAGCTCCATGTTTTTTCTCCTTTGATGACTTCAAAAGTTGGAGTCATGAAATAATTCAGTATTCAAAAAGAAGAAAGTCAAGAGTCACCACTCACAATAAAACAAAACAAGATCAAACACTGAAATCACTAAGGTATAGACTTCTGAGTAAAATGTGTTTGATATATATAAATATGGGCCAGTTTCTGTATTTCACATTCTTTTAAGTTATTTGATCTTCATCCAGTAATTAGATTACTTTTAACAGATACAGCGCAGTAATAATCAATTTACAGATCAGAAAGCATTTTATCTTTTTAGATTTATGAATGGAATTAAATCTATTGATTAGATGCTTACAATTTCCCTTATACACTGAAATTCTATCATTCTCTAAAAACTGTGACTATTCCATTTCTCCAACCACCAAAGATTTCAATTTCAACATATTTTTAATTTTTATCCTAAATAAAGATGTCAAACATTCTTTTATCCACTGAAGTGAAGCAAATTTACCCAACTACATTTCAGCAATAAAAAAGATGCATAAACTTTGTAATCATGTAAATTAAATACATAATCTACTTACAATGAAGTAATTCAAGACAATAAACTGACCAGAAATTAAAGTACTATGAAAATAGTGTATATTTTATATAAACTAAGTAATACCTAAGACTTTAATATATAAAACTATCAATCATACATGGGCTGTATACAGTCATACAATTACACATATTTCTATGCACTGAAGTAAATTCAGTTGCTTATGATTTTAAAATGTTTAAACCAAAGCAGTCAACTTCTCTCAAATTGAACATTAAATTTCACTTGCCAGATTCCTACTTACAACGATCCTCATTTTTGACACATAGAAATTGACCAGTCTTCTTTTATCAGGAAAACAGCTATTTTAGAGTTTAAACCCATTAAGCTGAACTTGACTTAGGGGCTATTATACTTTCACACATCCTAAGCTAAAATAGCCCAAACAATGTACAAAGGATTACATGTTTATGGTTAAGACCAACCTATTAGGCCAACAAATTAAAAACCAACACCTCTTAAAATGCATACATTTCAAAAATGGAGTGTGATGTATATGTGACGTACACATATTTTAATATTTTTAAGTGGTTTCCTGGCAATTGTACTAAATTGGCTATCATTCTGTTATATTCATATAATACTTTACTTAAAAAAAATCCATTTAATAGCAGCACATTAAAGAGCAAGATAGGCAGTGAAATCTATAATAGTTATAACTATTCTTAAATCTGAGTCAGTCAATATGATCTTTCAATGCCCCTTTCTAATGACACTCGCAGATGCAGTGGTCCTTTGGCTGTTTGTCACATCAGTCCCTACTTATTGGGCTTCCCACGTGGTGGATGCAGGAGACGTTAAGAGACGTGGGTTTGATCCCTGGATCTTATCCTTCATTTTGGCATTTTAGTTCTCAGGATGAAGGTTCTGTTTCATGACATCATTATGAAGTCTACAGATTATTTGTTCATTTGTGTTTGATTACTCTAGGGGAGTTAACTTTATATTCTATTTAACACTCAAGTTATATATGTAATCTTTTATATTGTGTTTAGAACTTCTGCTGATTTTCTGTAATACAACATTTTTCTCTAACCTTTCCCACAATTTAGAAAACCCCAAATTTGCCAGGTGTTTTAATGAAAACTCTCTAAGATCTTTTAAAATCAATTTTGCCACTCACACTTATGGCCAGAATATAGTCATCATCAATGCCACAGAAAAAGTAATGTCCAGTTAGTATCAATAACTGGCAAAAATCTTATTCCCTAGGCCAATCCTTTTTTAAGAGATTACAATTTCCTTAATGGAGGAAGATATATATTCTTGAAGGTCAAAAAAAGTTCAGTGTAAGCAAGTTCAAATATTTCAACCTAATACACACACATGCATACACATGCATTTAGATATATATCCACACACATATTATGCAACTATTATAGTTAAAATAAATAATCACCCTGTTTATTGAGGTAGAGATAAATGCTTAGCAGTCTGTATATGTCAGCTTTAATTGTTTATAGAAATAAATATTCTGCTTCCCTTTAAGAGCTGAGGAAACAGACCTAGAATGTAAGCATTACTCAGGTAGGAAGATTCAAATTCAGACTGAGTGCAAAGCCTCTAGCCTTCAAATTCCCCATGCTTCTCTGTACCTACAAATCACTCAACAACTTCTGTCTGTTATTTGATTTTTCATACTGCTCACCCCAAACTTTAGGGATCATTTCTAGGGAAACTAAGAAAAACTCTATTGCACATGCAATGGAAGAGTAACAATGTATATTTTTGCCATTATTTTAATAAGCTATACTGTGATCTGACACTTTAGTTTGTTAAAGAGAAAGATATAAAAAATAAACAAACAATATGATTGCTAAATGTCTGAGAAGCTCCACAGTTGCATTTATAGCATTATGGTCTGGATCTTGTTCATTGAAAACTGCCTGATGTGGGGAATTAATGTTGTCTGTGGAATGCTGACTTAATTGGGTTGAAGCTATTAATCTACTCTGTCACCTGCTAATGGTGCCAGAGGATTCTGGCATGATGCTTTACCTATGTCTACTTTTTCCTCCAGGCCATCTTATGAAATGATTAAAGTCCATGCTCAGGGCACTATAGTTCTCAGAAAACTATCAAAGTAGTTTCAATTGCTCAGGAGAGTTTTGCTGATGATTTCCTAAACCATTCTTTAAATTTCAGCAAATACTAATGCTGAGATTGAGTTTTACTTGGCTAGCATTGCTAGATGGCCAAATTTTCCAGATGCATTAAATATTTTTAATACTAATTTAATTTATATGTGAATCATATTTCATTTTAATAAATTCATATATATATATGAGCTGGTGAGGGAGATGGTGAAGGATAAGGAAGGCTGGCGTGCTGCGTGCATTTCATGAGGTTGAAAACAGTCAGACATGACTGAGTATACACACACACAGGTGTCCTCTCAGAAAAACACAACTGAATAGAAATTTAAGCGGAAAGAATTTTCCTAAGGATTTGGTTATAAACATGTTCAAAAGGCTTAAAGAGTATAGAGACGAGTTGGAGGGGGATCAGGGTGGCAACAGTAAGACAAGGATTGGTTACATAAAGACTAGGAATCTGCTTCTGCTCTGAGCCAGTATTTGCTGTATTGCTAGAGTTATAGGAACTCCACTGCCTTATAACAACAAGGAATGCATGGTATTCTCTGGGTAGGAATCCAGAAGTCCACATTTCCTCCAAGTGTGCACAAACCACCTTGAAATTCCTTGAGGCCTACAACCATCTCCCAAGGCTCTTTATTGTCTGCTGCTGCAGGAGGCTCCACCAGAAGTAGGAAAACATTTTTTTTTTCTTCTCCCTTCCCTTTTCCAATCTCTCAGCAGTGGCTCTAACTGGCAGTGCCCTTTGGGAATCCAGGAAAAGTAGCCTGGAGGATATAGTAGTTGCCAGCTTCTAAGAGAAACATGGAGCTGAGAGGGAAAAGAATGGACTCAGCACGATTTATTTTATTTTGTTTTATAATTCTATTTTATCCTTACCATTGATTCATTGAGATGATATCGTTAAAGTGCCTTTGGCAATGTTTTGTGCATTACATAGACACACAAGAAATGTCAGTACCACAGGTGAAAGTCTTTCCTAAATCAATTTAAACCTCTTGCCTTCTGGAACAAAGGAGACAGAATATAATTTAACTTTTTCTTGGTGGCTCAAGGTTAACTTTGGAATACCAAGGTTTACCCTGGGACCATTGCCTTCAATGACTTTTGAGATGCAAAGCAATGCTTCTTCCAATACTGATGACTCCATACTGCTATAATTTTAAAGTCTATTTTCTGTTTTTCTTTTTCTTGCTTATAAGCAAACAATAATTTCATGCAGTTGTTAGTGTAGACCCATTTAGTAATATCCTCACTGCTCCTAATTTTTTATAATGATTTGTTGTAGGTCAGGAAACAAGATAACAGACATTTTCTAAAATCTGGTTTTACAAAGAGCAAATCTAAATGAAACTTTGAGTGGCTGCCTGTAAGGGTTTTTCTCATGAGCAAAGTGTATGAGCACATCTGCTCAGAAGACCATTTTTGTCTACTTTATATTTTCCTCTATTTTCCAGAGTTGTGATTATTTGCTAAGTACCCTCCAGGTAGCTGAGATGCTAATGTAATATTGGCCAGCTAGCAAAAAACAGGCTAATTTTGTGAATGGCCTGAGATGTATTCTGGATGATTCATCTCATAATAAAAATTATTGCATAATTGAGATAAATAAATCCTTTCTCTTTATGATCAAAATCATGGCCTCCTTTGCAAATTTGCAAAAGTTAATTGTGTTTTGTGGATCATAAAAACAGCTTATAGAATCAGGGAACTATACAAATACCATTATGCCTTATGTCTAGATCCTAAATAAAATATATGTGTATATGTATAAATGTACATGCATGTATGTACACATGTTTAAAAGGAACATATAGACATGTATGTATATGTATCATACGTTTTGTGTGTTGGAAGAATAGGGAGCATAAGACACTAAGCAAAGAAACAGCTGGAAGAAAATACTTTAATGGCCATAAATCTAATGATATCATCAAGAAAACCTTGACATGTCCCACTATTGCCCTGTAGTAGGACATTATGACCTAGTAAATTTAATTATCCACAGATAAAAGTAACATATCACTTTTATCTCTTGCTTCTATAATTCTTTCAAATTTATGTTTTGGATCTACTTACATTTATTCTCTTATTCTAGTACTTAAAATAATTAGCCCCATACATAATGACTGAGATTGAGATGACATCCCAAAGTTGCTTTTATCATGCTCTTCCCTCTGAGTGGTATGGAGCTGAAGGGCATTATTGTACACAGACAGCAATGAGGCAGTCACGTGGGCTGGAATAACATAGCTAATTAGTGGCAGACTTGGGACAAAACCCGAGTTTCTAGGAGACTATATGTTTGACAATCCTTGGAACTGGGAGAAGCATGCATGCTTGGTAAGTCACTTCAGTCATGTTCAACTCTTTGCTACCCTGTGGATTGTAGCCTGCCAGGCCCCGCTGTTCATGGGATTCTCAGTGTCAAAAGGGAGGGCCTATATGTATACTTATAGCTGATTCATGTTGAGCTTTGATAGCAAACAGCAAAATTCTGTAAAGAAATAGAAAATAAAAAAGAACACTGGATGGGTTGCCATGCCCTCCTCCATGGGATCTTCCTAACCCAGGGATCCAACTCTCATCTCTTACATCTCCTGCACTGGTAGGCAGGTTCTTTACCACTAGCTCTATCTGGGAAACCCAGGAGAAGCCTAGGAGATAGTTATATAATAATTATATTTAATTAGATTTCTATTGCTGCTGTAAAAAATTGCCATGAACATAGAGGCTTGAAACAACACAAATATTTTCCCTTTTAGTTCCAAGAGCCAAAAGTCTCATTTGGCCAAAATCAAGGTGCCTGCAAGGGTAGTTGCCCTAGAGGGTTTAGGGGAAAATCCACTTCCTTGCCTTTTTCAACTTGTACAGGCTGCCCACTTGTTCTCTCCTGACCACCATCTTCCATCTTTAAAGCCATGATGAGCTAGTTGAGTCCCCACTTAATATAACTCTGACCTCATTAAATAGTCCCATCTCCCCTGACTTTGACTTTCCTGTCTTTATTCTATTTTAGGGAATGATTACTTTGGGCCCACTTGGAAAATCTAGGGTAATCTCCCTCTTGTATGTAAAGTTAGCTGATTGGCAAACTGAATTCCATCTGCAATCTTAATGTCCCTTTATCTTTTAATTGATGTATTCACAGGCTTTTGGGATTAGAACACAGACGTTTTTGGGGAGGTCATTATTCTACCTGCCATAGTCAGAGAAAATAATAAACATATAAATTCTCCCTTAACTCTGTTTTCTTGTCATAAAATTCCTATCTGGAAGGAAGTATTAGCTTTATTTTTGTAGGAGACGAAATCATATCCTATGGGCTCTGAGCTTTTACTGAAGGAAATTTTTAGAATTTATAAATATAGAGCCTTGAAATGTTTGAAGTTCTTATTCTGTAGAAAATAATTGAAATTGAAAAGAAACTACTATTTTAATTGGGGATCCATAAAAAGTGCTTAAAGAATGGGTTTTTAAATAGGTTCAGTTTTCTGGAAAAGAGGAAAGAAAAAGTATACTAATGGTTTCAGATCCATTAAGAAGTTACAAATGAAACAGCTTTACTTCCTATCTCTAAAATCTAAATGTAGATACATGATATAGTCATGAATGAATGAGTCAACACTGGCACTTGTTTGTGGTCAGTTTATGTAGTAATTTCATACATAAACTGTCTTTCTAGGCATCCCCTAATATCACTTAACCTCTCCAAATCTATTTTCACATCAGTAAAATAAGTTAATATTGTTTACCAATATCATAAAGCTAATATATGAGAGAACATAATTAAAATAGAATCTGTATCTCAAAACATCTCTGTGGCTCATTATGTTTACCTGTCACCAGGAAGTTTCAACTTTTACATGAATTCATTTAACCATTTGAAAACCCACTTTACAGTAATTCTATTATTATTCCTATTTTACATTAAATAAATTGAAATGCATATAGGTTAAGCAACTAGCCCAAGATGACTCAAATATTAAGTGAGAAAATTAGAACTGGAGCTAAATTTGGTTTGGCTCCAAAGGCCAGACATTTAACTACATAACTTGTCTCTGTTAGATGCATCGGCCTAAACACAATTTGATACCCTCATTGTGCATTAGGATTGTTGTCTACTTGTTAACACTTCTGTTCTTCAGCATAAAAGCAAAATGCAAAGTAGCAAATATTTACTGAGTATCTGAGTGTCAAATAGAGAGTTCTACACAGTGTAGGGAGAAGGACAGCACCTGCCTTGCTTCACAGTCTCTGCTGTTATTTGTCAGTTGATTAGTGAGCAGGATACTTAATGAAATGACTGCAAAAACATCCTGGCAAACTCAAAAAAAAGTAAGGATACATTGCTATGCACATTAAAAAAGACAAAAATGGTGAAATCAGTTCGATTTTTTCCCCTTGAATTGCAGCAAAGTCCACTGGACACATTTTGCTATGTTCACTGGTGCAGATGTAGTAAACCTTGACATTTTGAGGAACACTTCTAAAATATACATTCGTTTCATTAATACTGATGCATTCATATGCATGTTATGTATGCTACCATTTAAATTTCATATGAACGTTGGATGAAAGGGTATAAATGCATTATAAACATACTCTCAAATTAAGAGTGTGAGCCCAATGTTATTGGGTTCTGACAGCTTAATATGTTGAGAATAGTGGGGTACATTTTCAAAGCCACATGCTCTAATTTAGCCATGCAGCTTCATGTTTATTCTAATGGCAGTTGCAGAGTGAAATCACCACAAAACACCCTGAGCACTTACCCAACTGTTTCTACCAAAGGAAAGGGAACATTAATTGAACTAAAATTATACTTAACCTTAGCCAAAAGGATGTTCTCCAGCTTTGCTTAATTTCTATGTTCTTATGCTTTAGTAAAATATTACAAATAGGAACGAACTTAAAAAACCTTTTTAAAATTAATTATATACACATGTGTCATGACTCAAAATGTAGCATATCTTAGGACTTTAAGTAACAGATGTTGATCTATCAACATGTCAATCGTTTCTTTAATAATCAGAATTCTAATTCATCATAACCATATTAATTATATTATCAAAAATCCAGTGGCATAAAATTGGGAGAATTTTACCTCAACAGATAGCCTCTTTTCTCAAAACTATTAACATCATATCACAGACAAAATACATTAATCTCACATTGGGTTTTAAAAATTGATAGGACCACATCTCTAAATTAATGATTCATAAAATCATTTGCAGCTATTAGCCTATAAGGATAAGTGCTGGTAGCTCTTTTTATTTCACTACTTGGTGTGATATCATCAATTCAAAGTCTATCTCATATGGGATAATTTATATATATCACATAATTCATTGAGACTTGTCAGGCTTTTAAAATTTGCATTACCATGTACAATTATAAGTGTCATAATATGGAATAATATTCAGGCAGTGATTCTCTGAAAATTCCTTTAATTACCTGAGCCCAATCATCAGTCCTATAAGCCATGAGCTATAGAGCTTTTAAGACTAGCAAGAGTTCTGTTTGCCTTATAGCCTTGGCAAAATCTAGCTCTTTCAAAGGATGCGCACTCATTGCAATGTTTGGACCAAGTAGAAAAAAAAGAGAGATGCCATGGGCAGCAGGGAATAAATGTTCTTCCAGCCACTCTTTGTTAGGAAGCAGTACAATCTCTCTGTCTGAGTTTTATCTTGCCACTTAGAGAAATGAACATGTCTTTGTACTTTTGTTCGCTCTAATGATTGTGATGTGCAAATGCTTAAAGATTTCAATTCACAAGTCCTTACAACACCTTTCTTTTGAAAGAAAGTGATAAACATCTTTTAGTTAATAAAATTCAGGTATCAAAGGCATATTTGTATATTTATGATAATAAAATACAAATAAGCTTAATCACTCTCTGTACAGACATCTAATTGGTCATTGAAGGTCACTAGGCCTTGGACACTGGGCAGTATGAATCAATATGATTCTGTAAAAATTTACTAAAAACTTACCTTATCCCAACTTCTCTAGAAAGTGTTAATATAAATTGTTTAATACAAAAGCATAAAAGTGGTCAGTATACCTTCTAACCCTGTAATCCTAGAAGCCAGAAAGAATATAAAAGAGTGATATACACATTCATGCCAAAATCATATTATTTAAATGAAAAAAACCTGAAAAAATAAAAAAAAAGCTAAGCAGCATTGTGGTTCAATTGTTAAGTCATGTCCGACTCTTTGTGATCCCATGGACTGCAGCACATCAGGCTTTCCTGCCCTTCACTGTCTCCCAGATTTGTTCAGATTCATGTCCATTGAGTTGTTATGCCATCCAACCATCTCATCCTCTGCTTCCCCCTTCTCCTTTTGTTTCCATCTTTCCCAGCATCAGAATCTTTTCCAATGAGTCAGTTCTTCACATTATTGCTATTGCTATTGCTAAGTCGCTTCACTTGTGTCTGACCCTGTGCGACCCATAGATGGGAGCCCGTCCCTGAGATTCTCCAGGCAAGAACACTGGAGTGGGCTGCCACCTCCTTCTCCAATGCATGAAAGCAAAAGGTGAAAGTGAAGTCATTCAGCCATATCCAACTTAGCTACCCCGTGGACTGCAGCCTATCGGGCCCCTCCATCCATGGGACTTTCCAGGCAAGAGCACTGGAGCGAGGTGCCATTGCCTTCTCTGTCTTCACAGTATGGTATGTTGCAAAAGAACAAGCTAACTGGTAGTGAGAGTAACTAGACAATCTCAGTCATTCCTCTAAATAAAAATAATAACTTGGGCAACAATTTCTGGGTCTCAGTTTGCTAATATTCTGAACATATCGATATTACCATATTTTAAAGGTAATACTGTGACTTACTGGGCTACCCAGGTGGTGCAAGTGGTAAAGAAATGCTTTCCAATGCAAGAGACAAAAGAGATGTGGGTTAAGTCCCTGGGTCAGAAAGATCCCCTGGAGGAGGAAATGACAACCTGCTCTAGTATTCTTGCCTGAAGAATCCCATGGACAAAGGAGCCTGGTGGGCTACAGTCCATAGGGTCACAAAGAGTCAGACACATACGTGACATGACTGAGCAGGCAACAGAGCATGAATGCAAGCATAATAACTTACTACTTTATGACTTTGAGCAAGTTGCTCAGTTCATCAAACTGAGCTTCTCACATATGGGGGAAAATAGAGAGAGTAATAATTGTCTCCATATCATTAGATCACTGTAAGAACTGAGTTATTTTTTTACAAAGACCTGATGCCTAGAGATCTACATGTAGCAATTATATTAATTATTGTCATAGTTATCTGTGTGCTCCAAGAAACACTAATTTTGTTGAAGGTGTTTGGCATATAAATAAATAGCTGAAGTAAATTAATAAATGTATTTATTTTTACAGATTTATTGAAGTATAATTAACAAATAAAATTATAAGATATTGAAAGTATAAATTGTGATGATTTGATATACATATACATAATGAAAGGTTTGCCCCCATCGAGTTCCATACTGCTGCTGCTGCTGCTGCTGCTAAGTAGCTTCAGTCGTGTCCGACTCTGTGCGACCCCCTAGACAGAAGCCCACCAGGCTCCCCGGTCCCTGGGATTCTCCAGGCAAGAACACTGAAGTGGGTTGCCATTTCCTTCTCCAATGCATGAAAGCGAAAAGTGAAAGGGAAGTCGCTCAGTCGTGTCCGACTCTTAGCGACCCCATGGACTGCAGCCTACCAGGCTCCTCCATCCACGGGATTTTCCAGGCAAGAGTACTGGAGTGGGGTGCCATTGCCTTCTCCGTCTAGTTCCATAACTTCCCGTATTTATCTTGTTTGTTTGTTTGTTTTGGTGAGAACATTTAAGTGTTACTCTCAGAAAAAATTTATTTCTATAGACAAACTAAACGGCTCTACATTGAAAAAGTTTTGAACATGACATGTTAATAGTCAATTATTTTTTTCCTTCATAATGTACAACAGCTTGTAATAAGATGCACTGTACATCTCTAAGAGGGAAATATTACCCTACGTTATTGGACTGAAATCCTTATTTCAGAGAACAACTGGTAGGAAGAATTTTCTGCCAAAGCCATTCTGGAAAATATTTAAAATGATGATCTCTGAGCTAACTGGGGTTTATAATACCGATATCTCAGGTTACATGAAACACCTTTCAGAATCTTGCTTCCTTTGCTCCATTCTAGAATAAGTATCAATGAAATAGAAGCCAAGTGCTCAGGGCAGTTGTAAGGAGGAGAGAGCCTCCAGCTTTAATTTCCTTGTTTCTGTTCCTCAGGTGGCATTTACGATTTGAGCAGGTTTTTCAGGTTTGAGTCTTTCTTTTCCAGAACTTAGATTCCTTGTTGAGATATTGAGACTTAAAACCCTTGTGGCTTTTGAGTATTCAAGCTGAGGTCTGGAGTTCAGTTTGTAGATCACATTACCAACCAGTCTTTTTAGCCACCATGGCTCTGATCAATTATTTGCCTAATCAATAGTCATTATTTTCCCCTTGCCTTTTCTTAATTTCTTAAAAAATATCCTGATGAAACACAGAATTACTTAGAGCTGATTATTTAATACTTCTAATACACAGTTGCAAGAATACAAATTACTTGTTTAAAGTCTTTGCTACAAAAGAAACCCTGTGAGTGCTTCAAACAGGCAATTCCTTAAGTTGGTTCAACTTTTTTTCCAAATAATAATTTGAATTTGTAGCTTTATATTTACTTCACTAAATAAGTAATTAAGTAGACATTGAAATACAGTCCCTCTCATGTGTAGATTTTATTGTCCTTTCTCATATCATTATTTTATGCATACAATTAGTTTTCTAATTCTGGTCAGAAATAATTGTCCATATATACAAGGCACTGTGTTTAGTGTATAACTATCCTATGATTAAGTATTGATATCTATCTGTTAAAAAATGAGGAAACTGAAGCTATAAAAAGTTGACCAAATTGATTAGAGGTTACTGTGTCTGAGGCATCAGTGCTTAAATTCAAGTCTTTCCAATAATACTATGTGATAGCTATTAATATAGTTGTTTATAGAAAATGATTAAAATATAAAAAGTATGTTACTTGTCCACATTCTCTTAGCTAACAAGTGCTGGGGTGAAGATTTGAACTTCTGGCAAAACAGAAGCAAGTATGGGAACTAGGAGAAAAAGACAGTTCTATGATTTTAATTATAGAGTTATCTAGGATACAAAATGGTCATTGTTATGAGAAATATGACAAGGTTGATGCAGAAAAGAAAAAGGCTGACATAATGATGGAAGATAAAAAAATATATATATTTCTGTATATATACTATACATTTAGTGCAGACTACTGGATTCAAGGATTTTCAATTAGCTGTAAAAACATGATGCTGTAATAGGAATTAGCACAATTTTGTTTTCAAATAATATGGAAAGTTCATAGAGAATACATAGTCATGGAAAATTGACTAGTTAACAGTTTTATAACATTCATAACACTCAGGGCATTTTCCTGGAGGAGAAAATTGGGTTATTAAATGGCAGTTTTCTCTGAAGCTCTATGGATTGTGTTTTATTAAAGGTTGATACTTTCAAGTTATTCTGATTTTACCGGCAGTATACATAGAATATACATGAGGCATGAGGTACCCTGGTTTTCAAATGAACTGCTCCCCTGATATTACAATATTTAATGCAGGCCAGGATACTGGTAGCTCAGACGGTAAAGCATCTGCCTACAATGCGGGAGATCCGGGTTCGATCCCTGGGTCAGGAAGATCCCCTGGAGAAGGAAATGGCAACCCACTCCAGTACTCTTGCCTGGAAAATCCCATAGACTGAGGAGCCTGGTAGGCTACAGTCCATGGGGTCACAAAAAGTTGGACATGACTGAGAGACTTCACTTCACTTCACTTCACTTCAAGGTACTCTGGGAAAAAAGTCACTAATAATTTTTTTATTCATGGAGATGGAGCACTGAATGAAAGAAAACTGTGAATAAATGTGAATCCTAGGATTATTGATTCAGTTATGATTATAATGGTATAATTCATTTTTAAAGGAATTTATTAAAAATAATTTATACAATTTGTAGACCCATTTTAATATGTGAAGCCTCATTTTATTTCTATAGTTATCCACCTTTCTCAGTCTGGTGTTGGCATTACTTGACAAAAATACATCCCAAATTCAAGTCACTAAAGCAGAGAAGACACTCACATTTGGAGAAGAGCTATCTTCTATTAGTTTTTCCCTTTCTTTTCCTCTCATGAAATGAATGACATATTTATAGTATTGCAATACATAAGGGTTTGCTTGAATAAGTGAATAGATAAATACAAACAGAACAAATGCTTAAAAATATCAATGATGAAATTATCTTCTAAAATTGGGCAGAAATTTTCATTGTAAAGAAAAAAAAATGAATGAGAACATCAGTCAAGAATAAATTCCATTGATAGGGAAAAAAATCATAGATTTAATTCTTGCATTTCATGCATTTCCAGTGGTATATAAAGCAAGACTACTTGCATTTGTATTATGTCATTGGTAATCCAATAAGGTTTTTCAATTAACACTATTATTTACACTAATTACAAATATGTAATAGAAGGGTTAATCAAAGCATTCTGGAAAACAACATCCAACCATTCAATCTTCCAAGCAAACGTGTAGCTAGTAGTTTGTCATGCTTCTGGCAAGCTAACTAAAGACTGGCTTCTTGTGTGTTAGGTTGTTATGAAGCTAACAGCACACTAACAATCTTCTCACCTTTACAAATTAAGTGCATTCATATGCAATTCACATGCATTACTTACTTCGCATTTTGGTGCTTTTATAAGTTTATGTGGAGTTGATGCACCATCTCCTTTGATTTATTCACAGCTTGGAGTATTGATTATCCATCCTAAAACTGAAATGAACTGGAAGGCTGGAAAGGCTGGAGAACCTGGCAGCCACCTGCCATCAGTGCACAGTGATTTTGCAGAAAGTGGAAATTCTTAGCTAAATTATAGTTTCTATGATTGTTTGAAAGTTTTTTTACAGGGTTAGTTTTTTTCTTTTCTTTTTTTTCTTATTTAAAATCTAGAAAGACTAGGCCCTTTGTTGTATACTGGTATACTTTCCAAGAAAAACTACTGGTCTTCCTACAGTGCTGATGGCTGATGGTTTTGATTGGGTTTTAAAGTTGGAAACATGGCACTCTAGACTAAATTTTTAATGTGTTTTCATAATTCACATGGAGGTAGGAGATCACTTGAAAGACTGCTGCCAAACTTTGTTTAAAAATACATTTATGAAAATATTCAGAACTGGAATATAAAATTGTATTTTCTGTATATTTTTTCAGTAATTAACTCATCTTTGTAAAAAAAACAAAATAAGGGAAAATGAGCTAGATTATGTCTACAAAAAGCACATTTGCCTCCAGATTAGACTTTTCTAACTTTAATAAAAATAGTAATATCTTCAGTCAAAAAAGCAACCCCTAAATAATTTAGATCAGATCTTTTAAACTCAGATGATTTTAAATTTAGGAGAAAAGTTACGGAATTTTCTTTCCTTTGGGTTTTAAAGCATCTAATGAGTTCTCTGTTCATTTTATAATTAGAAGCAAAATGTTATAACTCCCTCTTGTAGAAAAATGTCTCTTCCTAGAAATCAAATCTCAGGAATATAACTTTCAAGGATATTGCGCGTTTTGTTATAATTCAGTGTCCAAGTTATAGATGTGTCCAATTGATGATAAAATAACAAAGATTCTATGCTAATGGGCATTTTTGTAGATATATTGATCTGGGTAGCAGAAAGTCTTACTTATCTAGCCATTAATGTTTGCCAAGCAGAAGTAGAAACAGGGTCATTCAGCTACAGAATACAAACTTGTCCAAAGTGTACTTTACCTATCAAAACCTGACACCAACCAGAAGAATAAGACACAATTTATTGTCTGTACCTCTGACAGCTGACAAATTTGGCATGGTTACTTTCATGGAAGAAAGAGTCCTAGGTAGGGCCAGATCAAAATAAAATTGTCTTTAATTAACTCCTACCCTTTCTTTTCCCAATCCATCCTGAAAACCAATGTTGGCACCCCACTCTTCAATAAACAGATGGTAGAATTTTGTTGTGACTCAGAATAATGTAGTAGCTTCACTATCAAATGGACAAGGGTGTGAGTCCCACAATTATCATGTATTGGCTCTGCAAATGTAAGTTATTTAACCTCACTAAGCTTGATTTCCTCATTAAATCTACCAGGATTATGATCCCTACATCAGTGGGTTGTGAGGAGAATTAAATAAAATAAGGTTTGTATAATCTATTGTTGCCTAAACACCAGTATAGTTTACCCACAGTTCACTAGACCATTTTCCTTAAGGGTCAACTGGTAGGACTTTGGCTCTCTTTCATTCTTGACTCCCTATTTGTGTGCTCAGTTGCTCAGTCATGTCCGAGTCTTTGCGACCACATGGACTATAGCCCACCAGGCTCCTCTTTCCATGCAATTTTCCAGGCAAGAAAGTGGAGTAAGTTGTCATTTCCTCCTCCAGGGGATCTTCTGAACCCAGGGATCGAACCCATGTCTCTTGTGTCTCCTGCACAGGCAGGTGGGTTCTTTACCACTGCCCTACCTGGGAAGCCCTGAATCCCTACAAAAAGTTCTAAAAGGAAACAAAGAGAGTACTTTGTACATGACTAGGGCCTTAATGCCACTGGTAACAGTTCTTATTAGGCTACCCAAGTGGTAGCATAGGACTTAGATTTCTATTTCACTATTGAACTAAGATTATTGGTTTTCTGCAGTTTATTTTCATGTGTTCCCCCACCAACTTCTATGAAAATGTAACTCAGTTCCTGGACAGAGAGCTCTCAGTAGTGATAACCAAAACTGTTGAAGAGGGGGCCCTTGTGACACAGTCTGTCAGCTTTTCTCATAGTCTGGACCTCTTTCCAGGGAACAGGATTATATGAGTGTAGATTCAAATGCAGGTTCATACCAGATACTCCCCTGAGTTCTCTGAGTCAAGGAGCAGAGTCTAGCCCATTCTGCCAGATGCCATGTTTGGACACACTGAACTTTTTAAACATTATTTCAGGGGGCTTGTGTTTCTCCCTGGCGTCTGGCTTTCATTACATCCATCCCCAAACTCCCATTATTAGAAGATTTGAACTGCTTTCAATGAACTCCTGTTCTAAAGAAGAATCAGAACTTGTGGCTGGATACCTGGTTTGGACCAAGTATGTGACTGTCACTGAGAATTTATTTTTTCCATGGTACTCTGAAGAGGTGGTAGGGAGGAGGAGGGGGGAGGGAATGTCTACCTGAATCTCAGTTTTTACCCAACATAGAGACCTCTGCATACATTATACATGAAAAGTTCCTGGTATAGAGTAGGCATTTGATTTAGTAGTTGATATATTTTTCTTTTCTTGTCCTCCATGCACCATTGGGTAGAGTGTCTTATAAGGGGATAGCAAGTGGCATAGTATTCCTTTATCCACTGCTAAAGAGACCACCTCAGAGATAAACACTAATCATCATGAAGACGCAATCATGTTGCTCTCCGCTTCATGCCTTGTGCTATCTTAATTATTGTCAAAAGAAACAATTCTTTCTTTTGACAATAAGGTAAAAATATTAAGCACATTCAACTGAGAACATATTTTTCCTCCTTCTAGAGAGCCTTTAACAATCACTTGATTGAAGATCTGAGCTGTAGGTAGCTATTTTGCAGACTTGTTATATTATTTCTGGCTTATTTAAGTGTTGACTCATTTTGTACTGTCTGAGCGCCAAAAAGAAATTGTTGGGGAAAGGCTAAAAATATCTTTGAGCTTTCCTTCTATTGCTTCAATTTGATTTTTCTGATGTATGCTAAAAATCATATTCTATGCATTAAGGAATCTAAAAATCTTTTGAAAGGAGGAAAAACTTTTCCTCCTTTCTCCTAGTGCTTTGTGTCATTTGATAATATACACGAGTAGGTTTAATACTCAATCATTTCTCAAATCTAATTTGACTGTTGAATGGGGTTTAATTTACATGATGATATAATTTCTCACACCAGAAAGCATAGTAACCCTTTTTCTTCTGAGGTTAATGGTGATCTAGCCTAAAGCCTCAAAGATAATTACAAGGAATGTGCTTCAGGTGACAAAGTAGTTTTGACAATCCCAGACTATTGATAGCTTTTTAATTATATTTCTTTCCACCATAGGAGACTATATGCTTTCTGCTTAATAGTTTAAAGGCCTGCAGTTGCATTTTGAAAATTAATTTCTATTGTAATCTATACTTTTAACCTATTGATACTCCAGATGCATGAAACTTCACCCTAGTATTCTACAACCCCTGAAATGAAATTAAATGAAATTCTGGGTTACTATGTGTGTGTGTGTGTGTGTGTGTGTGTGTGTGTTTATATAAAATTAAAAAGACTATCAACTAGTAAACATGTAAATGTTTATTGATTCTCTTGTCTTCTTACTTGATATTTTCTGACATATAATAATTTTTTTAAAAAATTAAAGTATTCTTGTTTTGTTTTTAAGTGAGAGATCATCACTGGAAAAGGGTATAATACAAGAAAAAGTGAACAACCTAGGTTTCAAAATTAGTTTGAGTTAATGGAAACAGCAGCAAAAAGAAGAAAATATATTTTATGCAGAATCACTTATTCTTCTGCATGTACCTGGATATTTTGCTAAAACAAATATATTTTTATAAAGTTCAGTTCAGTTCAATCACTCAGTCGTGTCTGACTCTTTGTGACTCCATAGAATGCAGCACGTCAGGCCTCCCTGTCCACCACCAACTTCCGGGGTTTACTCAAACTCATGTGCATTGAGTTGGTGATGCCATCCAACTATCTCATCCTCTCTCGTCCCCTTCTCTCCTGCCTTTGATCTTTCCCAGTATCAGGGTCTTTTCCAAGGAGTCAGTCAAGTATTGCCATGATCTTAGTTTTCTGAATGTTGAGTTTTAAGCCAACTTTTTCACTCTCTTCTTTCACTTTCATCAAGAGGCTCTTTAGTTCTTCTTCGCTTTCTATCATAAGGGTGGTGTCATCTGCATATCTGAGGTTATTGATATTTCTCCCGGCAATCTTGATTCCAGCTTGTGCTTCATCCAGCCTGGCATTTCTCATGATGTACTCTGCATATAAGTTAAATAAGCAGGATGACAATATACAGCTTTGACGTACTCCTTTCCCTATTTGAAACCTGTTGTTGTTCCATGTCCAGTTCTAACTGTTGCTTCCTGACCTGCATACAGATTTCTCAAGAGGCAGGTCAGGTGATCTGGTATTCCCATCTCTTTAAGAATTTTCCAGAATTTATAAAGTAGTAGAGAACTATTTTTAAAAGCCAATATATTTATTATTTTCTTTATCTTTAAGGATAAATCAACCAAAAACTTAAACTATTTTCTTTTAAATTAGGTAAGTCTGAGTGTTAATTTTGTCCTGAATTCAGTTCCAACACTTAACTGATTTATACAACACAATGTTTCAATATTTTAATTGATTATATTCCATTTAAAATTATTACATTATAATGGCTATATTTCCTTGTTGTGTAAAGTATCTTTGCTGCTTATTATTTTTATATATAGTAGTTTGTTCCATTTTTATGTTGATGTTATTCACACAGTCAAACAGCCACATGAAAGCTGAAAATTTTAGTCACATAACTTAAATCAAATCAATTTGTACTTTGCATCCTCATTTTGTCAAGATTATATTCTTTACTTCATAAAAGTTATTCTTAGCACCTGATTCTTCACTCAGAGCCAAATTATGGTCTGATTGGTCAGATACATATAATTTGTAGTTTATATAAACAAATGGAATTGCAACCTATTCTCTGTCAGACTATTGCAATAACAATCATAGTACATAGAGTTTGGTATATTTATGATTACTTGCTTTAGTACCATCATTCAACAAAAAAATAAAACTGATGCCCAAGACACAAAGTGATATGCACAAGACCGTACAGTTGTTTAGTAACAAAATGAGGTGAAGTCTGATCACCTGGATCAATTAGCATTCCACCACACCACTCATATTAATAAGTCTATTATTTGTTTAACTTTCTTGTGTGGCTCATAAACTTTACAATCCACTTGTAGAAATTAAATGATCAAAATAGAATCTTTAGATTTTACAAAGACAGATAAAGCAGAAGCATCTTTTTTTGAGGTTTCTTTCCTTTTTTATTTTTTATTTTATTTTATTTTTTTAATTTTAAAATCTTTAATTCTTACATGCGTTCCCAAACATGAACCCTCCTCCCACTTCCCTCCCCATAACATCTCTCTGGGTCATCCCCATGCACCAGCCCCAAGCATGCTGTATCCTGCGTCAGACATAGACTGGCGATTCAATTCTTACATGATAGTATACATGTTAGAATGCCATTCTCCCAAATCATCCCACCCTCTCCCTCTGAGTCCAAAAGTCCGTTATACACATCTGTATCTTTTTTCCTGTCTTGCATACAGGGTCGTCATTGCCATCTTTCTAAATTCCATATATATGTGTTAGTATACTGTATTCGTGTTTTTTTTAATAATACTGAATCCAAAATGTTATCTTCTCTAGTCTCCAAACTCTCATCAGCAAATGGAGGAAAGTTTGAGGAGGGTTTTATGATAGCACTTCTACAGAGAGGGAAGGATTAGAAAAAAGTACAGAGGTTGGAAAACACAGGGCAGATGTAAATAGAAGAAAATGAAATGAATGCCTAATATGTGTCTTTTTATTGTGGTATCTACTACGTGCCAATTGCTGTGCTTGTACTGAGGATAAGGATACTAAGGCTTTGGGTACAAAAATAACTTGATCAGTTCATTTAATCTGTGTGTTTGAAAACAGAATTCAAAACCAGTTACTATGTTTTGCTTAAATAGATAAAACTGAGAATAAGACTGGAAAGTGGAAAGGGGGATGGAAAGGACAGAGTTTGCCAGTCCTTAAAAGTAGCAATGGTAAACCACTAAAGATTTACAACCAAAACAAAACAAACAAACGAACAAAAAGAGCTCTTCTCATAGGAGAATGATGGTGGAATATAGTACCTAATCTATAAGAACATTAATTTACTGATTACAAAAGGAACTGTAATAGAATTTTACAATAGATTCATTGAGAGTAATGGGACTAATAAGTTTTGATCAGTATGAACTTTGAAGGCTTTTAGCATACACAGATGGATAAAAAAATTATAGAAAATTTCTCAGACATACAATATCATAATCCTCAAATAAACCACTTACCCTTAATAAAATGGATAGCTTGAAAGTGAAGGAAAAACTTTGTAAGAATTTTTGAAGAAAGAAGACTTGGGGTCTGATTGGGAAGAAAGAATCAGTACAAACAAGTACTCTCACAAATGAGTACTTGTCATGTGAATGTGTGGATAGAGAAGTGTTAATTAAAATTAAACAAATAAGAGAGACTAGATGATATATTAATTAGGTAAGAGGAAATTGAAAGAAAAGATGATGGAATATGTTTCTATTTTTGAAACTTTAGTCTGGAATTCTAATTATCACCCATGTTTTTAAAAATGAACTATTGAATCGTAAATAGAGATAAGGAAAATTAGGGTTGAAAATATGTTTTACAGTCAATTTCAAGAGTTAGAGTTGAAACTGAAAATAAATCATCACTGAGGGAAGAAGCATGTCAAGTTATAAATTGTTATCGGAAATTCTAAATGCCCAATTTTATGTGAAAAGAAAGAAAAGGAAAAAAGAGAGAGAGAGAGAAATTGTCATGAAGCAGTAAAAGCAGGTTAGAGCTGTGTCACAAAAATCTTTTAAAGATGTCGATGGCTACCAAATATTGGAAGCATATCCAGTACAAGGAAAACCAACAGTTAATTGGAAATGACTACTGTGTGGTCATGGTTACTATTGTGAGCCCTGGAAAGGGGTGATGACACAAACTACGGATTGCAGAGAAGATAGGTGGTGAAGAATCAGAAAGGACAAGAAACAGACCAGCAGTTCCCAAAGCCTGAGTCAGAGCCTTAATTAATTTGAGAAAGACATTTTCACTGATCGAAATGAGGGAGGGGAATGAAAACAAATCATAAGATTCTATAAATATTTATTTCTTACGTTGGGAGTTTAAGTCATTTTCTTAACACAATTACAGTAATGAGAGATAATTATGTTTAATCATTTTCTTATGGTAAAGCAAAACTGTTAGCAACTGTAAATTGATTCTAAATTTTATTTCACAGATATAATTCTTTTCTTTGGAGAAGACTCTTGAGAGTCCCTTGGACTGCAAAGAGGTCAAACCAGTCCATCCTAAAGGAAATCAGTCCTGAATATTCATTGGAAGGACTAATGCTAAAGCTGAAACTCCAATACTTTGGCCACTGACTCACTAGATGTGAAAAACTGACTCACTAGAAACACCCTGATGCTGGGAAAGACTGAAGGCAGGAGGAGAAAGGGACAACATAGAATGAGATGGTTGGATGGCATCATGGACTCCATGGACATGAGTTTGAACAACCTCCCTGTGTTGATGATGGAGAGAAAAGCCTGGTGTGCTGCAGTCCATGGGGTTTCAAAGAGTCAAACATGACTGAGTGACTGAACTGAACTGAATTGAACTGAACTAATCAACAGGATTGTAAATTTATGTGGACTCAGGGAGAATACTTCCTTTAAGGAAGAATAATTATGGATGTGACTATAAGAAGACAGCACCTAGATGAGGTGACTGGGCTACTCTAGAAGTTTATAAAATGGGGGTGGGGTGAAAAGAGAAAAGAGAAAAATACTGAATATTCAAAATAGGAGAGTTAGTTGTTAAATTTTTTTAAAGGTAAGAAGGAATGATATAAATACAAAAGACAGAAATATTAGCTTCAGAAAGATTGATACTTAACCCTTTGAGGCAGGAGTTTGACGAAATTGATGCCATAATTTAGTGTAAGTCTTTGTCTTTCCACAAGGTATTTTCCTTTTTACTTAATATCCATGCAGAAACAAAACAAAAATTGTGAATAAAACTTAAAGTGAGAAATAAACCTTTTGTTATGAATATATATGTGTAATGAATATAATAAAAGATATATTAATAATACATTATTCTCTCCCAGTAATACATATTGTATCCCAGATTTACCTGATTTTAAATGTGATAATTCATAGCTATGCTTGTCATTGCTCAGTCTTTCAAGTTCCCACACCTTGCAACATCCTTCACATGATAGGTATTAAATAAATATTGTGTTGAATTATAGACAAATATTTGCAAATTGTTCAGGGTGGAGCAACAATTCTATTTGTGCTCATTTATTTCTTACATGTCATAATATTGGTGTTTTTATAATTATTTTATTTTACCTTCAAAACATGAATAATGATAGCAAGGTCTTATATTTCAATGGTCTATCATTTGTAGGCTAAATAATTACTCGCCTTGCAAAAAATTTTCTCTGCCTTGGTGTGAAAATTTTAAGGCCCTTTATGTGGCTGGAATGAGTTATCAACTAGTATTTATGAATTTTACAACAAATTGTCATTTTTTTCTGATTAAATGTGCCTATAATAATATTATCTTGATCATTCTTCTTAAGTTACAATTGATATTTAAATCATGTTGTCTCCTTTTCTGGAAATGACCATGCTGTTTTCTAAACAAATATCACCTTTCAGGTGGACATGAATACCCAAAAGTCAGCCATATTAGGATATAGACACTTAGACTCAACTCAATAACTCATGGTGGCAATGTGGATTGCAGTCAATCTATTTGCAGGAACATTCTTTACAGAATACAAAGTTATTCAAAATAATAAAAAATAATTTATTGTAGTAGAATTTTTCTGTAGTTCTTTGCATTTTATAACTTTTATATTGTATATTTTATATTCTATATTTTTATCTTTAGATTGATTCTCAAAAAAACACACAAAAACCTCCAGTCCACATTTAATGCAGCTTTCTGATTTTGTTTAATTTCATCTAATTTAATATGAAAAAAACACACCAATACTGATACAAAATACTTCTCTTTTTTAAGTTGCAAAGTCTGCATGAATTAGACTATTATCCATTTCAATAATGTGTCCATGTCTATATTCAAGTACAGAGCTGAATAATTGCTGAATTAGTATTTATATTTGGAGCTTTCAACATCATGATAAATGCCTGAATTCTTTGCATCGCATCACTTTCTAGATAGATATGTCTTATACATGTATACTAGTTGTCTGCAAAGATGTGGAATTTAATTAAAAGATACAGTAAAATTCAAACTAAGTTGTAGTTTTAAATTACATATTCCTGGGAATATTATAGCCTTCATATTGCTGGCTTTTCAGTGTTTCATAGAAAAGCTTTATTAAAAAGGCTTTAAAGTGAGATTAATTTAAGTTTAAATTGTCACTTACAGAACTCTTCCAGCTAGCCTGAAGCAAAATTACATCCAATTCAAAATTAGGAAAAAAAAAATTAGCACTTTCAAACCTTTTAAATGGTACTAACCCTTATCTCATTTTTAATTTCTTCAATCCACAGAGAAATGAACCATATTGTATAGACTATCAATCTAAATTACTGAAGAGAAATGCAAGTGTATGACCATATGTGTAAGCACACATGTTGAAGCAATAATTTAGAGATGGAAGGAAAAATAGGTAAACTTGCTAATTATAATTCAAGATTACCTTGGGGTGTTCTTTGATTACTCATTTTCAATTACCCCACAAATCCAATCTGTTAGAAAATTGCTTTGCCTTATCTTCAATTTCTATCTAGAAAGTGAGTACTTATCACTTCCAATGCTACTACTCAACAAGTTACCATTGTCAATTCCCTGCTTGCTACAATACACTCCAACTAGACTTCCATTTCTAACCTTTCCAACTGCAATCTACTCTCAACAGTGTTCAGAATTATGCTTTAGACACCTAATTCAGGGCTTGGTGCTCCTCTGCTCAAAACTCTCCAATAGCTTCCATTTTACTAGAGTAAAAGCAATCCTTGCCTTTATCAACACAGCCCTATAACATTTGACCCAAGATGGCTCCCTGACTCCAACTTTCTCCCTTCCTGAACACTCTGCTGCAGTCAAACCCCCATCTCAGGACTCTCCCTGGCTACTTGTCTTTCCCCAAGAACTCCTCTCCAAATAGCTACAGCTCTTCAAATTCTTGCTCAAATATCACCTTTCCATTGAAGCATTCCTTGAACGTTGGATTTAAAATTGGAATCCTGCCCCCCCCCCAATCCTGCCAAAGTTTCTAATCCCTCCTTTATTTTTCCCATAGTCATTATCTCTTTCTAAAACACACAAGTTTGTATGTGTGTGTGTGTGTACACACACATGCTCAGTCATGTCTGGTTCTTTGGAACCCCAAAGACTGTAGCCCACCAGGTTCCTCAGTCCAAGGAGTTTTCCAGGCAAGAATACTGGAGTGGTTTGTCATTTACTACTGCAAGGGATATTCCAAACCCAGGGATTGAATCCATGTCCCCTACATTGGCAGGTGGATTCTTTACCACTTTGCCACCTGGGAAGCCCATAATTTATTATATGTTATGTTTGCTGTCTGTCTCACCATCTGAGAATATAATCGCCAAGAGAGCAAATGTTTTTGTTCTGCTTACTGAAGTGTACTCAGAATGGAGAAAATGTTTGGCATTTGGCTATCAAGGAACAAGGTAGGCACAATCAGAAGGCCATGGTGGTTAACAGGAGAAAATGGGTATAATCAGTTCAAGAAACAGGCCAGAAATCAGGAGATATTTGACATGGACCTTAAAGGATAATGGGAAAGTACAGAAATAGGGGAGGCCGGAAGCATACTTAGAAACGTCTAGTTCCCTCAGACCTTGGAGCAAACAAAATGGAGAACAGGATGATGACAGAGACATACCAGGAACATATGGTGTAGGGACCTGAATGACAAGGAAAAGGAGCCCATATAGCATATGTATTTTGTTTTATTTTCCCTGTAGTAATCTATAAGATAACATACTAATATCCACAGGTTACTAAGTTGGTAAAACTATTCAGAGTGAACTGTGACTACAAAAGGATTTTCCATCTAATTCTACCATATCCTGAATCATGTATTTTCTGCTTTCCGTCTCTTTGCTGGCTCAACTTCTATTTTGTGCTTCTAAAATGATGTTCAGTGAGTAGTTCAGCTAATTAGAAATTATTTGAGCCTGAGCATGAAATAGAGTAACTAAAAAATTGTAGAAGAAATAAAACATAAACCTTTCCAGTGTATGAATTCTTCATTTATGTTGTAGGTTTAATGAGAATTGTATTAGAATCAAGATCAGGGTGGTCATATATCTAATAATTAATTTCAGAATTTAGCATTTGAACTCTTCTGCAAGTTCAGATCAATTTTACATTCTCACTCTCATGATTCTTGCTAGAAAAGCAAAGCAACTAGTAAATGTTAATTCTAGACACTAATTGCAAAGTTACAAAATCTACTTCTGTGAATGACAGTGTAAGTACATATGGCCTCACAAAATAGGGCCTTCTTTTTGCATTCCTAGAAAAAATGGCTGAATATTATATCCTATTAATAATAATATGCCAGCAAATTTGGAAAACTCAGCAGTGGCTACAGGACTGGGAAAAATCTGTTTTCATTCCAATCCCAAAGAAAGGAAATGCCAAAGAATGTTCAAACTACTGCACAATTTCACCCGTTTCACACTCTAGCAAAGTAATGATCAAAATTCTCCAAGCAAGACTTCAACAGTACATGAACTGAGAACTTCCAGATGTTGAAGCTGGATTTAGAAAAGGCAGAGGAGCCAGAGATCAAATTGTCAACATCAACTGGATCTTAGAAAAAACAAGAGAGTTCCAGAAAAATATCTACTTCTGCTTTATTGACTAGGCTAAAGCCTTTGACCATGTGGATCACAATAAACAATGGAAAATTCTGAAAGAGATAGGAAAACCAGACCACCTTTCCTGCCTCCTGAGTAATCTGTATGCAAGTCAAGAAGCAACAGTTAGAACTGGACATGGAACAATGGACTGGTTCCAAATTGGGAAAGGAGTATGTCAAGGCTGTATATTGTCACCCTGCTTATTTAATTTATATGCAGAGTACATCATGCAAAATGTCGGGCTAGATGAAGCGCAAGCTGGAAGCAAGATTGCCGGGAGAAACATCAATAACCTCAGACAGGCAGATGACACCACCCTTATGGCAGAAAGTGAAGAGGAACTAAAAAGCCTCTTGATGAAAGTGGAAGAGGAGAGTGAAAAAGCTGGCTTAAAACTCAAGATTCAAGAAAACAGGATCATGGCATCTGGTCCCATCATTTCATGGCAAATAGATGGCGAAACAGTGGAAACAATGACTGACTTTATTTTCTTGGGCTTCAAAATCACTGCAGATGGTGTCTGCAGTCATGAAATTAAGACACTTGTTCCTTGGAAGAAAAGCTACGACCAACCTAGACAGCATGTTAAAAAGCAGAGACATTACTTTGCTGATAAAGATCTGTCTAGTCAAAAGTATCTGTTTTCTTTTTTTTTTCCATTAGCTATGTATGGATGTAAGAGTTGGACCAAAAAGAAGGCTGAGTACCAAATAACTGATGCTTTTGAACTGTGGTGTTGGAGAAGACTCTTGAGAGTTCCTTGGACTGCGAGCAGGTCCAGCCTGTCAATCCTAAAGGAAATCGTTCCTAAATACTCATTGGAAGGACTGATGCTAAAGCTGAAGTTCCAATATTTTGGCCACCTGATGCAAAGAACTGACTCATTGAAAAAGACCCTGATGCTGGGAAAGATAAAAGGCAGGAGGAGAAGGGGATGACAAAGGATGAGATGGTAGGATGGCATACTGACTCAATGGACATGAGTTTGAGCAAGCCTTGGGAGATGGTGATGGACAGGGTAGCCTGGGATGCTGCAGTCCATGGGGTCACAAAGAGTTGGACAAGACTGAGCTACTGAACTGAACTAATTAATAACAAACAGTAGCCTTGCATTAACTTAGTTAAACAACAACAACAACAACAACACAAAGTTTTGACAACAAAGAAAATGCACATTCTCCTTTGCAAGTATCTAGTACTTGACACTGGCACCTCTCATAGGCACCTTTCACTCCAAAGATACAATGTTTCACAATTAAAGACTACTGCTAATGAAGTAAACAATATTATTAGTGGTACTACCAAATACTCTGAAGTTTATTTACTTTATGTAAATGAAGTCTTGAAAATGTTTTCAGGACTTTTTTTTTTTAATTTGTGTGTGTGTGTCACAATGGGGACAAAACAGCCCAGAATAGTATTATTTGACATTTTAAGCCCATGTTAAAATTAATAGAGTAAATCAAGACTTCGTTTATGAGAGGAACAGTACAAGAAAACACCAGGTTTGTCATATTTGTTTTAATCTTCTAAATATCAATACTCATAACCTATACTTTAGTTATTTTCTAAATATCACATCCTGATGCAAAGAGCTGACTCACTGGAAAACACCCTGACACTGGGAAAGATTGAGGACAAGAGGAGAAGGGGGCGACAGACGATGAGGAGTTGGATGGCATCACTGACTCAGTGGACATGAATTTGAGCAAACTCCAGGAGATAGTGAAGGACAGGGAAACCTGGCGTGCTGCCATTCACGGGGTTTCAAAGAGTCAGACACGACACTGACTGAACAACAACAACAAATATCACAGTAGCAAAATCGCCTCCATAAGTAACACAGAATCAAGTTTAACCTCTTGCTCCAAGGAAAGTTTTATGTATTTTAATTTGATGCTTATAATTTGGTGTTAGTCCTAATTGGAGTATAGCATCCTGTAAAGAACCTCTAATGATATATGATTGCTCATAAAATATTAGTAGTTCCATGGAATGTTGCAATGATATTTAACAATCAAAAGAGAATACAATAAAAATTAACAAATTTCCTAAGTTTTACTTTGTTCAAGGTAGAAAAAAAGTATACTATCTATTTTCAAGTAAGGATGAAGAACATTTAAATATTCTCAATCAGGTGACCTTTTGTTTCACTGCACGATATTTGTCCTTGTTAAGCCCTAGTGCCAGAAGATTATTGCATTTTAAAGCTATTTCAAGGCTAAAAATATTCACAATTTCTACTTCATAAAAATGTAAATTTGCATAAAGTGATTTACACTCTTAGAACACAAGGAGCATGAAACTAGATTCTTTTTATTACATTAGGACTTGTGAATGTCAGATCAGAAGTGTATATTTTGATTACTATTTTTATAGGAATATAATGAAAATTCACTAGATAGTTCATACACTTAAGAAAAGCAGGCCAATTCTAGACAATTAAACCATCTTTCTTTGTTTTTCAACATGAACAGGAAAAAAAAATAATGAATAAAATGAGCTCTTTAAAACACAATGTTAAAACAGCAACAACAACAATAAAGTACTTTTCAATTAATGGATAGCATAACCATAATCTCTTCAGTGTTTACAGTTGAAAAGTTAATCATATAAATTTTAAACACTTACATTTTATTTATTTATTTTTTTGCTTTGTTTTGAAAAAGGTCAGTAGTTTGTATAAGAGGTCACTTTTGCTGTTAATGGCACACACTCAAAGGAACTAAGTGAACTTAAGTGTGACATTCTATGTACATACCACAGTTGGACTTTGATTTTTGCAGGCTGTAGTTAATTCTATAGAATATTTTCTCATTAAATCAGGTTAAAAGTACTTAATAACAAGATTTCATAATTTTATTTTGCTGTGTGTGGGCAACCATGCTAAAGATCTGTGGAGATCAGTCACTGATGGTGCAAAAAGTCAGCATATCATGTGAGAAAGATTATATCTGCCCAACTGCAAACGCTTGTTCTAGGCCTTTCTTTCAACAATCTCACTATCAACCCCAATGTCAGACTTGAACCAGAATTTACCATAGCTTCTGATTTGAGTGTTTACACTCATCCACATTTGATTATACAGAATGAATTGACCAAATAAATATAATTATCTCCTCTCCAACCCAAGGCTAGGGTTGCACATTGGCCTATGTCTACTTTTTGCATGATTCCTCGTTTCTTGATATTCAGCTTAATTCTTCATTGCATCGCCTTGTAGTGACTTTGTAACTCAGTTCACTAGCATGAATTGATTTGTTTAAGTTCTCACATACTCGCTCTTTTTAAGAAGGTGATTTCAACTGTCTCTCTGGAGTGAAGATTCCAATAAAGCCATGTGCTTACCAAGAGCAAGTGCACTGTAGAACACGGCAGATAGATCTTTGATCCATTCTGCAAAAACACTCTCTTGAGGTAAAATCAGCTAACTCATGCCTGAGAGGGTGGGCCAATGATTGGGTATTAAGGGAAGACATTACCTCTTCTAAGATCATTCACCTTTTAACATGAGACAGCTAAAGGCACAATATCTTAAATCAGTGAATGGATCTCTTAAGAGTGAAATTCCAGGCATTATGGGAAGATGAAGAAAAGACAGTTTGAGGCTGAGATGTTGAGTTAGCAGATAATTCTCACATCTCATGTAAGTAACTATTTAGCTCCTTCTGTTGTGTGCCAGTCTAGCCCTGCCTCTTTACAGGATTTTATGTGCCTATCAAGTAGATACTTTGACCCTCTTCTTCTTCTAGAGTGGGAATCCATTTTATAATAACAGCTATTGCTTCTCTCTAACAAGAATTTCATATAATATGCATTTTGTGATACATTTTCAATCATTTAACAAAACAGAATATGCCCAGATATGACGAGTTGAATATAAATTCCATTTTGGTCCATGCTGTCAGGCATCTGTGATAAAACAGTACATGACTGTTTTTAGCATCACACTGCAGCTGTGAATGGAAGAGGTTTAGATACTAGGCTCTGCTGCAGTATAGCTTAGCCCATGTCATGGTATGCTAGGAAGTAAGCATTTATAATCAGTTGGTGTAACTATCGAATTGAAATTAGTTTCTGATTGTAATGGCATCAGAAAGAAGGTATAGTCAATTCTTTTATTTCCTATTTATTTCCTATTTGCCAGTTGTTTGACTCTCTGTGACCCCAGGGACTATAGACTGCCAGGCTCCTCTGTCCACGGGATTCTCCAGGCAAGAATACTGGAGTGGGTTGCCATGCCCTCCTCCAGGGGAACTTCCCAACCCAGAAATCGAACACAGTTCTCTCACGTCTAACCTGCATTGGCAGGCAGGTTCTTTGCCACTAATGACCCCATAGATAGATAAATAGATACACACTAATGAAAACATTTGCAACCAATACATATTTACTGAAGTAACCAAAATATTCTTCAAGTTATTACAATTGAGAATTGAGGGAAAAAATTATGTTTTCAAAGTACTAGACAAAGCATATATTAAGCCTAAGACAAACATACCTTTCTGATTTTATCTGGCACAAAGTCATTGGGTCTTTGAAAACATTTGCTTCATCTTTTCTGATTACTGAGCCAGAGTAGAAAGGTTCTCTGAACTCAGAAAGAGAGTACCAGAATATTCTTACATCCCAAAGCCATCCAGCAGCTCAATCACAATCCATAGACTTCATAGTCACTGCTACAACATCAGATGCTCCCTCTATGGGGTTTCTCAGAACATGGCAATGGTCCAACAGACCTCTATTCTAGTGGTAGTTAAACTTCTCTCTCTCCCCATATAGGTCATTACCAAGTATCGAGCAGAGTTCAAGGGAAATATGTATAACTGATTCACTTCGCTGAACAGCAGAAACTAAGACAGCATTGTAAATCAACTATACTCCAATGAAATTTTTTTAACTCCTTTCTCAGCTAAGCCTCACATTTGAAAAACTTCAACAATTTAGGACATTGGTTTTTAATTTCAGCCTGTAGAAATATCTGGAAGATGTGTTAAACCAGAGATTGCTGAACCTATCCCAGAGTTTCTTATTCAGTAGATCAAGAAACCTAGTAGATAAGCCACCCACAAAATGATGGGGTCTTAACACTCCTCAAGTGATTCTGATGCTTCTGGTTAAGGGATCAGATCTGAGGAATTTAAGTTCCTTAAGACTAAGTTTCTTTAACTTCCTTCACTTTCCTTGTGTGCTTGTCAGGTCAAGTCAGCTGAACTCTTTTTTTCTCTTTCTCTAATTTGTATTTTGTTCCCAAGCCAGAGAATTTTACAGAAAGAAACCAGAAAAAAAAAAAAAATACCCTAAACCCTTATTTGTTTTGTTGTTTGCTTGACCTTCTACCAATTCATATTAACTGAATTCTCTAGGTTCTCACTGCTACTCTGTAATCTGTTTTTCCCTATTTGATAAATTGCAATTCTTCTTCCGATTGTTTTTTGTTCAGTCACCCAGTTGTGCCCAACTCTTTGCAACTCCATGAATGGCAGGATGCCAGGACTCCCTGTCCCTCACCATCTCCCAAAGTTTGCCCAAGTTCACGTCCATTGCATCCGTGATGCCATCCAGTCATCTCATCCTCTGATGCCCTCTTCTCCTTCTGCCCTCAATCTTTTCCAGCATCGGGGACTTTTCCAATGAGTCAGCTATTGACATCAGATGACCAAAATACTGGAGCTTCAGCTTCAGCATCAGTCCTTAAAAGGAGTATTCAGGGTTGAATACTTCTTATAAAATCTATGCCTGCTTCCTGAATTCATATTTAGATGTTTCATTTTTTCACTCAGTTATTTAACAGTTATTTATAAAGTACCTACTAAGCAGAGATAAATATAATACAAATGGTATTTCTACTATAATAGGTTTTTTTTTTTAACATTTCAATTGAGAACAATAAAACCAAAAAAAAATAAGTTAAATATAATGCTAGGTAGTAATTTTCATGAAGAAGAAAAAGCAGGAAAATGGATGTTTGTTGATATGCTTCTAACTGTTAACACTTTTTCCTAAAATAAATTTCCTATTTCTATTACTGGGAATCATTATTATCCTGTCACTCATGACCTACTCTCAAGCCTCCAATCCCAAACACATCCCCGACTCAGTTAGTCAGCCAGCATGTAATTTCTACTTCCACATAATTTTTTATATCTGACTTTATATAATCATTTTTGGTCAATTTTTTGTAATCTTTTTCAAGAAACTGTTTATTAGCTAACCTTTGAACCACAGTTTTCTGCAGGATGTATTTACCGAAACAATGCTTCAAGATCATGGTCCTACCCATCAGTGTATCAACTCTATAAGGCAAGTACATACATCATTTCTACTTAGAAATGAGAAGACACAATATTTAACTGAGCCATAGTACTTTGAATCCAGGTAGCATGATATTAGAACCTAAGCTTTGAACAATAGTATATGTGGTAATAACTGATTAAAGAGTGCAGTACAAATGCTAAGACAGTAGAAAGATCTGGGCATTAACTCCTCCCAGAGGACTTGGGGAGGTTTTACTAAACAGGGGGTTACTACAGGTAGGTAATGTGTTACTTGGTAACTTGACTCTGTGTGTGTGTGTGTGTGTGTGTGTGTGTGTGTGTGTGTGTGTGAAGTCGCTCAGTAGTGTCCGACTCTTTGCGACCCCGTGGACTGTAGCCCACTAGGCTCCTCCGTCCATGGGACTCTCCAGGCAAGAATACTGGAGTGGGTTGCTGTTTCCTTTTCCAGGGGATCTTCCCGACCCAGGGATGGAACCCAGGTCTCCTGCATTGCAGGCAGACGTTTTAACCTCTGAGCCACCAGGGAAGCCCTGTACCTTAAGTTAAATTCCTTAAAGAAGACCAACCACTTCCTCTCAGAGGAATGACTTCCGTATAGTGAGTGTAACAAATATATTGATTCATTGATTTGTTAATTAATTTCTAATAATATCTAAATAGAAAAAACTATGATACTTTATACCATGATGAGAAACATGCTTCATTTTTTTGAGTGGATGGCTAAAGTAGATATAGAATTATAATCATAATACAGACAGATAGATTCAATTTATTGCCTGGCATCTTTCATAAATTTTCACTATCCATTGCCTACATTTCTATGTAGAGTGAACCCAGTAACCCCAGCTCCCACAAAGGTGAGAAGAGACGCAAAGGAGACATTGACTAGATCTGATGGTTATTTGGCCCATGGAACATATTAAAAGATAAAAAAAGACCAACATTTCAAAACCCTGTTCAAAGATACCTTCATGCTTTATTTTTGCCTATTTCTTGGAACTGTCAAGGCACTGCCACCTTTAAAACATAGCGACAGCTGTGCAAACTTTGGTAGAAGTTGATTTACATTTTTACTTCCATTTTAAACTTAAATAACACATCTGTTAAGATATGAGTTTTATGTCCGTACTTCAATCAAGTCGTACCATTTTTCTCTCAGCTTATATGAAGAACCATATTGAGACACTGAAAAGAAAAACTCAATGTCACGTTCATTGTTTCAAAGGGTAGTTCCTGTGACCAGGCCTGCCAGGTGACGTCATGACAGTTACATTCCTGAGAGAATGAAGCTGTGTGATAAATAAAACCTTGGGTATTTTCCAAATCATCATTTCTGATGAAATATGTTAGAATACAAGTACACATACATAATTTTTCCATCCCAAGGAAACTCTAGTTAATAAGCTATGTTCAATTAGGTAAATTTTCTGAGAAACTAACTTAAAACCCTTTTTCCCAGATGGTGAAGTAAATTGGCATTTATGTTATAGCTAAATGAATAAAAAGTCTTCAGGCAGTAAAGACTATATTTTGGTAGGAATGGGGAGACTGCTACATTCTGAAGGGTACAGCCCAATCTTAGCTTCAATGACAATATTGCAGAGAAGATTACAGCAAATAGCTTGGATATTTACGTAAAAATGTAAATATGCTTTTGTTTTCAAATATGTAGCTCCTGTAGCTGTTGGGGCCAGGAATAGGTTATTTTTCACATTTTCTCATGGTACATCTTGTCCTCCTCAAAAGAAGAATTGCCTTTCTCCTATGACAGGAAAAGAGAAACATGAGCACAGAGCCAAAATTTCTCAAGTTGACAGCAAATATGACTTTTATGGGTGCTACAAGAATATGATCTATTCACTTGTAACAGCTAGAAAGATTTTGTAATTCATACCAGATTGTGAAAGGTCACCCTTGCCTGGATGAAACAGATGAGGGGAATTTGCATGTGCTTTGTGTGCAGAGTATGAGTAACATATATCTGACCACGTGAACAATGCTTCCCACAGAGACTGGTCAGATTGCTGTATTCATCCACTGTTGATGCATATATCTGAATTCCAGAATTTAAAAGACCCCCAAGGCTGTCCAGTCCAATCTTTTCATTTTATAAATGGAGAAATTCAGATTTGTAAGGTTATTCCTTTTCCAAATGCTATGCTAGAAATACGTGGAAAAGCAAATATGAGAATCCAGCATTCCTCATTTTTTTACATTTCCATTATACTTGCATGACATATATTGATAGCCTATAAATATGGAGATTGCATAGTAAATGTAAGAAGGAGGATATATTTTCACCTTTCTCTTGTCAAGAGAATGGGACAAAATACATGAATGGCTTGTCTGCCACACCATGAAACTGACTAATAGTAGCTGACCTTTATCAAGTGCTTGTTATGTGCCTGACCCTGTTCTAAATCTCTCATATGCATTTATTCATCTATTCCTCCAATAACCTATAGAAATAAATAGCATTATTTCCAATTTTTAGATTTACAAAAGGGAGGGGCACACAGGCTACATAATGTCCTCAAAACACATAGCTTAGAAGTAGTGGAGAGTTCACATTGTTAATAGTTATGTAGCATTCTTCCTAGTACCTTTGAAATAAATAGCAAGAATCACAACATGTCTTTCATGCATTTTTGCTGTACTTTTGCTCCTTGACAGACAGTAGCTGTTTTTTCAGAAGTCTAGGTTGGATTATGTAGATGGGTAAGTGTTTTAGTGTTTGACTCATTATTTCACTCTTGGTTGACACTGATTGAGTGGATTATGCCTCATTGTATCACTCTTAAAACACACAATTTTAAAAAATAAAAATTAATCTTAAACTTAGAAATCTATTTAATTGTTCTTTTGATCACTAATTACTGAGTCCCTATTATCTCAAAGGATCAGTTTTAGTCCATGAGCAAAAAACAAAGAGTACTCTGGTCTGAAAGGAGAAGGGCAGAGGGGATATTTTGCCTGGTTCACTTTTTAAAACTTCACACCCGGTAAAACTCTGTCTTTTTGGTGTGCAGTTCTATGAAACTGCCAAACGCCCAGTGTTGTGCTATGCAACCAGTCTAAGTAACACAATCAGAATAAGTAACAAATCTATTATCTAGATTTGTTTTGCCTCTTTGTAGTCAGCACTTCTGGTGCCTCAACTCCTAGAAAACACTGAATAGTTAAAATATTATCAAAAAACAATGACGATATCACATTCTGGTGAGGACTTTAAGAAACTTTTCTGGAATTTTAAAAGTATAAGCGAATAAGTGTCCAAATCTTACTGATTTTATGTATCTCAGAAATTACCAATGACTTATTTTTAGAATGACACAATCATAGAATGACTGAGCTGGAAAAGATAAAATACATTCACTCTCAGTTTATTTTCTTATACAAATTAACAAACTTAGGTTCAGAAAGGTGAAGGACAGACAAGTTAAAAAAAAAAAAAAGCATTTGGTTAAAAAAATGCAGGGAGGCAAAAATGAAACACCTGTGCCTTAGTCCAGAATTGTTTATTACTCTGGAAATGTCTCTCATTTTCAAAGTTCTCAACTCCCAATATATTTCCACCATATTTGAAGCTCTAGAAATCCTATATTATTTTTCTTTGATATTTTTAATTACCCACAGCATCTTTTTTATAAACTCTAATCCATATTCCCATAACTGTAGACACCTGTTGGTTGTCCTATTTGCATTTTTCCTTTTTTTTTAAACTAGTTCATGTAATTAATTTATGTCATGAAAGGAAGATTAAAAAGGCTGAATGTATTAGAGCTTGATATAAAGACTTCTTCACTCAAATGACTAAACACTGACTTATTTAACTTTTCCCTTTTCTATCCATTTTAAACTCTCTTCCAATACCTTTGAAAATTTTCATAATCAGTCCTTTATGGGAAAAAAAATCTACATGTTCTATTTGTGCTTCAGTTTAATGTTTTAATTTCAAAGCATCTTTGTGGAGCATACATACATCTATATGTGTGTATTTCTCATGTGGACAGTCCTTGAAAGCGATAACTGGGTTGAATATAGCTCCATAAGTTCACTTCAGTTCAGTTCAGTTCATTTCAGTCGCTCAGTTTTGTCCAACTCTTTGCAACCCCATGAACCGCAGCACACCAGGCCTCCCTGTCCATCACCAACTCCCGGAGTTCACTCAGACTCACGTCCATCGAGTCCGTGATGCCATCCAGCCATCTCATCCTCTGCCATCCTCTTTTCCTCCTGCCCCCAATCCCTCCCAGCATCAGAGTCTTTTCCAGTGAGTTAACTCTTCACATGAGGTGGCCAAAGTACTGAAGTTTCAGCTTTAGCATCATTCCTTCCAAAGAACACCCAGGACTGATCTCCTTCAGAATGGACTGGTTGGATCTCCTTGCAGTCCAAGGGATTCTCAAGAGTCTTGTCCAACACCACAATTCAAAAGCATCAATTCTTTAGCACTCAGCTTTCTTCACAGTCCAACTCTCGCATCCATACATGACCAATGGAAAAACCATAGCCTTGACTAGACGGACCTTTGTTGGCAAAATAATCTCTCTGCTTTTCAATATGCTATCTAGGTTGGTCATAACTTTCCTTCCAAGGAGTAAGCGTCTTTTAATTTCATGGCTGCAGTCACCATCTGCAGTGATTTTGGAGCCCCCCAAAATAAAGTCTGACACTGTTTCCACTGTTTCCCCATCTATTTCCCATGAAGTGATGGGACTAGATGCCATGATCTTTGTTTTCTGAATGTTGAGCTTTAGGCCAACTTTTTCACTCTCCTCTTTCACTTTCATCTATAGCTCCATCAGACATCTTGAATAAAACAGTTGAAATCATGTTTCTCATCAATGTTATGAAGATACACAAGAATAAGTTGTATTATAAAGCAGTCAATATTTACTTCTCATGTCCATTAAGGCAGAAAATGTGAATTGAAAAACCACTGCTAAACATATTAATGGTTGTAATTGAAGTAAATTTATGGGCTATATTATTGGAAGGCTTATATATTTAGTAATGATTTTCATCCTTTGCTCATTACATAAAATTTTAAATGATAAATGGCCCTGAGATAGTTTTACTATTAAGTTGATACTGAGAAAGCAATGAAAATGAGATAGCTGATATCTGGGGGCTACAATATTATGAAGGAATATTATGGAAAGAAGCATAAGCGTTAGAGGTATAAGGCAATTTAAATCCTGAATTACTGAATTTAACCTTCAGGAGCATGTATTAAAACCAGGGGCCCAACTAATAAAGGCATAGGATAGATTTGCATTGGGGATGGAGTCGGGTACAAGGAAAGGAGAGGAATGTTATGTGTGTAAGATTTTTGTTGAAAATGATATGCCTGGGACTCATGATCTAGAGAGAAATCACTCTTGATGGTGAGGGCAGGCATCGGTAATATCCATTATCTTGAAATGGGGGCTGTTTTTTTTCTAAATATTTAGTATCAACCAGTGTCACTGAAGTAATTTAGCTTTTCCCAGCCACACTTTATTAGATATTTGAAATCCAAATGTTCTTCAGTCCCATTCAAACCTATTTTTATCTCAGCTGATGTCACAATTTTGTTCTTATAGACTTGTCAAAGACAATTTTTTTATGGTTGCAGCATAATTTCAAGCCTTTTGTGTTATTTCTTATCCCAACAAATATTTTCAGTATGAGTCATATACTTTAACTGCTTGTCATATATGTGCTTTTCACAAGTCAGCACACCAGTCTCTTATTTATTCTGCTTCTGTGTTAACTTTACCCAAGTCATAATGTGAGTTTCTTTTTGTGTGTGTTTATAATGAAATACATGTGCACATGGTAAATAGACTGTCAGACACATCCCATCAAGTCACTGGAATAATTTGTATTCTCTTGTTATTGCTAAACTAAGAACATCTGGTAAAAGCAGATATATTTGGGGAAAAGCAAATTTTCCTTATTCATTGATAGGATTCACCCAGTGTATTGGCTTTCTAAAGAAAAATGACATATTGTCAACTGTTCTTCCCATTCCCCACAACTACTTTTCCAAATTTTCTTTCTTCCATTATTCAGCATCTGTTGGAGGTTGGATTGTGCACAAATCTTTATGTTGAAGCTCTAAACCCCAGTACCTCAGAAGGTGAACTTATTTGGAAATAGTTGCTGCTGATATAATTGACTAAGTATGATGTCATACTGGAACATGGAGGACCCTTAATTAAATATAGCAGTATCATTCAAAAAAGAATGTCATGTGAAGAGACAGGCAGGCCCACAGGAAGAATGCCTTGTGAAGACTGGAATTGCCCTACCACAAGCGAAGGAACTGCCTGACATCAGCAGGAAACTTGGAACAAGGAAACTTGCTAGAACTTTCCCTAGCACTGCTAGAAGGCGCATGAGCCTGCCAACACCTTGATCTTGGACTACTAGCCACAGAGAAGAAATTTCTGTTGTTTAAGCCACTCGGTGTATGGTACTTTGTTAACAGCATGGATATCAAACTAACAGAGCATTTAACCAAGATGCTGACAGAACTCAACTGTTAGGAACCAATTCCTCCACTTCCTTCCTGCCTGCCTATTGTATTATCTGTAACTTGACCTGCTCTATTATCTGTTTGGATGTTGGTGTTAATCCTTCTATTCCAGGAAATCTCACCACGACTACTCATTATCTCATCCTTTCCCATCAATTCCGGGGGCTTCCCTGGTGGCTCAGCAGCACAGAATCCACCTGCTAATGCAAGAGATGAGAATTTGATTCCTGGGTCAGGAAAATACCCTGGAGGAGAGCATGGCAACCCACTCCAGTATTTTTGCCTAGGAAGTCCCATGAACAGAGGAGCCTGGCGGGCTATAGTTCATGGGATTGCAAAAGAGTCAGACATGACTTAGCAACTAAACAATAACAACAAATCCATCAATCCATTTATTCTTTCTGAATTATATATCACCAGTCTCTGAATCTCAGCTAACTCCTGACCCTAAGCCCAAAACTATGGTCAAGTGTTTGCCTATTTAACAGCTGGAGAGAGTGACCAAGTTTGCTGTTGCTTCTTTCTTAGCATTGTATGAAATATGGTCTTCAGCCTTCTTACTTTAGAAATTATTACCCTAAATATTAGCAGCCGTGTGTAATTATTTAGCACAAAATATTTTAACCACCTTATTATTCTTTTTCTGTATTTTTCATCCCAAAAGATATCTTTAGATTTTTTTCTTCCTTCATTTTCTCTTTTTTATATTTTACAAAAATCACATCTACACATGAAGGGCTTTGAGCCTTACGTCCTGTGCTGTGCTGTGCTGTGCTAAGTCACTTCGTTCATGTCTGACTCTGTGTGGTCCTATGGACCATAGCCTGCCAGGCTCCTCTGTCACTGATTCTCCAGCCAAGAACAATGGAGGTGCCATGCCCTCTTCCAAAGGATCTTCCCAACCCAAGGATTGAATCCACGTCTCTCAGGTCTCCTGCATTGTCAGGCAGGTACTTTATCACTAGCACCACCTGGGAAGCCAAGACTCTCCTTTGTGGAGGACACTGAGGCTTCCTGGTGAAGAACCCACCCTGGGCCCACTCTCTTCAGCTCAGTGTGGCTAAGATACAGGCTGAAGACACAGGCGACAGAGGACTGGAGACAGCATGCCATGCTCTTTCTTTCCCGTTCTCTCAGGTGCTGGCTAACTCATAATGAGCCTCTTAAATTCCGACACCATTCTGCGTATGGTTCTGTCTGCCATTCTTCTTTAAGGAATATGTTCTTATCTGCCTCCCATAATATTGATACTGTGTGCATTCGTGCTCAGTTGCATCTGACTCTTTTGATCCCATGGACTATAGCCCACAGGGCTCCTCTGTCCATGGAATTTCCCAGGCAGGAATACTGGAGTTGGTTGCCATTTCCTACTCCAGGGGATCTTCCTGATACAGGGATTGAACCCAAGTCTCTTGTGTCTCCAGCATTGGCAGGCAGATTCTTTACCACTGCTCCACTACTTGTCCAGAATTCTCTCTCCACTTTTAATTTTTTTTTCTGTCCTTCCTTGTTACATCAGTTTCTCAATCTTAAGTGAATATAAAAATCTCTCAGTTCCCTCCAGCTATGAGATCCAGCCACTATCCTTGGCTTACTGAGAATCATTATCCCCAGATGCCAAGATGTTCCTGACTTAAAATTCCTATAATTTGTGTGACACTTAAAAAATTTTGACATATAACAGTTTACAATATTTAATAGGATCTTTTAAACTATACTCCTCCAGAAATAGTATATTTTCCTGATTTCCACACCCCACATTTCTATCTTAAAATTGTCAGCCCTTTTAGTATTATGTTTGAACGTATTACTGTTCTTACATTACTTTCTCTGTGGTCCGTTACTTCTGTTTCCATACACATTATTCTGGATTTCATTATTCCATGCAACCATTATGGATAGATATCCATGTATCCATATATGCCTATAGCTTTTTTTGAGTGCACTGTTTTCTCCTAGATTTCATTCCTTCCCACCTCCCTATCTACACACATTTTCTCTTTGCTCTCAAAGTAGAGATTGGTTATGATGTTAGCCTCATCCAAGCAATTAAATGGCCAGGAAAGGTTCACTTAATCCCAGCTCCTTAGGTGCAGTATAACTAAACCAATCTTGGTTGTTTTCTTCTCTTTCTATAAACTGGTTTAGGTTGGAGCCTGTGTCCCTGTCATGACAGTGAGATGAGATGTACTCTTTGAAGAAAGTGAAGAAGATTCCCACTGATAAAGTCAAATGGCAAAGTGGGATTACAGGAAGGTCAGATAATGAATTGTCAGGTTCCCAAACTTAAAATGCCTTGTTCTATAAAAATTACTCCTTTTATTGTTAAAGCTATTTTATCTGGTTATCTATCACTAGTAGGCAAAAAGATAGCCCTCAACCAGGATTCCTTCACCTGAGTTCTAGACTCATATCAAATATTCCTTTTCTGGTTTGATCCAGATATATCACATGTATCAAATATACATACTGTTTAATAGGTGGTGCTAGTGGTAAACAACCTGCATAGCAGGAGGCACAAGAGATGCCAGTTTGATCCCTGGGTTAGGAAGATCCCCTAAACTGGAAATGGCAACCGCTCCAGTATTCTTTCCTGGAGAGTCCCATGGACAGAGGAGCCTGTCAGGCTCCAGGCCATGGGGTCACAAGGAATCAGACACAACCGAAGCGACTTAGCACAGAACAGCACATAACACATTGTTCAAAAGAGAACTCATTTGGTTCCATCAACTCTGCCCAAATGTGGTTTGTGTGTTTGTCTTGAAATTATAGTCATTAATGTCCCCAAATCCACCGCATTCTATTGCATTTCCTAGGTGGCCACTGAGTCCTGATGATTCTACTTGCAAAATCTCTTGAATTAACCCTCCTTTTTTACAGTTTTACCTGGAATATTTGTGTTTTATTGTCACCTCGTTTTTGCTTATCTAATCAGATCTGTGCACTGCTTTCACAGCTACACTTCTCAAACATTGATAGCTTTAAAAAATCTTTATGCAAAGTATTATCAACAGTTCCTTTTTCCCTGTTGCCTTTTGAAATGAACTATTAATACTGAAATTTCCAATTTGCTTATGAGCCTGCCATCTTGCTCAGTCTCTAAGTGTATTCACATATACTCCAGCTATAGCTGTTTACTAATCATCCCCTAAATATGTTGTGGGAACAAATATGATTTTATTTTATAGCTCTCTCTGCACATAAATCCTTCCTTTTCTTTGAGCTGACAAAATCCATTTTCAGTGGTGCCTCCTGTGCAAACATTTTGGAACAGACTCCCTAGAAGTGAAATGAATAACTCTTTAGAGAAATATCATTTCATTCTTGCTACAAGTGTATTATGTGTCATTTGTAGTTTTTAAACCTTAAGTGACTAATCATTGTATTTTAAATGTTTTTGAATTGAACTATTTTGTTGATAACCCCTCAACAGATAGTAGGATCTTTATTATTCAAATATAAAATGATTAAATTTTACATTCAAAGATTTAGGAGACCATATGTGAACTTTGTTGATGTTCAGTTGCACAGTCATTGCCGATGCTTCGCAACCCATTGCAAGAAAGCACGCCAGGCTTCCCTGGGCTTCACTATCTCTGGGAGCTTGCTCAAACTCATGCTGAATGAGTCGGTGATACCATCTAACCATCTCACCTTCTGTCGTTCCCTTCTCCTCCTGCCTTCAGTCTTTCCCAGTATCATGGCCTTTTCTAATGAGAGCTCTTCCCAACAGGTGGCTAAAGTATTGGAGCTTCAGCTTCAGCATCAGTCCTTCTAATGAATATTCAAGGTTGATTTCCTTTAGGATTGACTAATTTGATCTCCTTGCTGTCCAAGGGACTCTCAAGAGTCTTCTCTAGCACCACACCTCAAAAGCATCATAATTCATAGAGCATAACATGGAAACATATTACCACAGGTAAAATAGATAGCCAATGGGAATTTGCTGAATGACTCCAGAAACTCAAACAGTTCTTTGATAACTGATAATTATCAAAATATGCCACCTCTTCTTAATATCCTCTGCTTTGGTTAAGTCCTTACCATTTCTGTCCTTTATTGTGCCCATCTTTGTATGAAATGTATGATCATGATCATAAGGGAATTGTTTTAGGTCATACTTTAATGGCCTATTGGTTTTCCCTACTTTTTTCAATTTAAGCCTGAATTTTGCAATAAGGATTTCATGATCTAAGCCACAGTTAGCTCCCTGTCTTATTTTTGCTGACTGTATAGAGCTTCTCCATCTTTGATTGCAAAGAATATAATCAATCTTATTTTGGTATTGACCATCTGGTGAAGTCCATGTATAGACTTGCCTTTTGCATGAACTTGCTGTAATATTAATCAAAATATTTATAATACATAGCCACCCACACTATAGTAATAGAAGACTAGGGAATGTGTCATAAAATTACAGTAACTATAAGCTTAGCAGTGTTTATTAAACAGTAGCTTTTCAACAATTGTTTTTAATGAATTCTTTCAGATCTACATGTTAAATACACTGCATCATTTGTAGCGTTAAAACCTCCAGAGATGCTTCTAATATGTAGCTTGCATTGAAAACCACTGTAACATTTCACCTTGACATCCCAGACTTCCTTTTGAAGTATCCTTTCTTTATCATAATATGTGGTCAGAGTCATCCATTGCTTACAGGCTTTGTTTCTGTAATTCATAGTTAAGATTAAATTGTTTGGGTGACAGTTTCATCTGCAGATTTTGTCTTTCAAATGTCCTTTAATATTTTGCTCTGTAATCCACAATCCAATGGCATCTTTTTCCCAAATCAATTCCCAAATAACAAAATATCACCCAAGGAACACAGCCTTAGACCATCCCTTGATAATATTTCCTTTCTAGTCTGCCCTCATTAGAAGCAAATGTGGTGAGCTTATAACCTTTCAAAATCTGTTATTCTCTGCTCAGGGACTATATAGGTGAACTGTCATCAGACAAGGAGAAGCCCAAGCATTTCAAGGCCAATTTAAGAATGAGAATTATGTGTCAACCATGACATTTTAAAACATAACTCTCAGTTAATAAAGATAGAGAGATAGAGGTAGTCTAGAGGCCCAATCTTATAAAAAATATTTTTGAAGAACTTCATTTATTTTCTGTTCCTCTATGGATACTTAATCTCTTACTACTACATTTATTAGTTTGTCCCCTATTTATAATGTCTAAGTTCCTATTATTATTTATACTCGATTGCAAAATGGTATGAAGTCTAAAGGGATTCTGAGGTGGTGCTAGTGGTAAAGAAGCTGCCTGCCAATGCAGCAGAAGTAAGAGACATGGGTTTGATCCCTGGGTTGGGAAGATCCCCAGGAGGAGAGCACAGCAACCCACTCTAGTATTCTTGCCTGGAAAAATCCTATGGATGAGGGAGCCTGGCAGGCTACAGTCCATGGGGTCACAAAGAGTTGGACACGACTGAAGTGACCTAGCACACACACACATGAAGTCTAAAAGATGCAAAAACTTATTTCGTATTAAAATTCTCACTAACCCCCAAAATGTTGGAAGACTAACAGCTTCCTTATAATCTTATCAATTAAAATGAGTTTCACAATTCACATATTAAATTTTCTTTTGCTAAAGTAATAGCAGCTATATTTAAAATGCATGCCACTCTTTTCATGGGTTAATTGTGCAGTTTGTAAATTTTCACAGAAACAACATACACATAACAAGTACCTTGGCAAAATCTTTGATACATCTGTTTTAATCATGCATATTCAAAGTGCTGAATTCGCTAAGTATTATGTACAGTCATGTTTCCCTAATTAAAAAAAAAATCAAAGATAAAGATTCCTAACCCATTGTGATGCTTGTATTGTACATTCTGCAATATAAATTGGCACAATATAGATTCACAGATTTTTTTTTTTTTAATACAAGGACATATTTATACTGATAAACTGTGTTTGCTAGCTTGGCACAGATGTTAGGTCACACAGATTACTGTATGTAACTATGACCCAGGTGGAAAAAAGAGACCCATTAATGCTGATAGGCATCAGATTTTTCCTCTTATTCCTTTGTTCGTGTTCACAAGTGTCTGAAGTGGGGGGATGCTCAAACACAGAAACAAAAACCACAGGGCTATTTCGAATTCTGTATTCCTAGAGAAAAACAATTCACTTCCATATTGCTCTCTCTTTCAGAAAGCCTGGCTTTCCAAGTTCATCTACCTTAATGGTTTTGGCCACTCACATATCCTCCAGGGAATACTGGGGAATGAGTTACAAAGACCAAGCACCCTGCACATTGTGCTGTTTATAAGTCTGGTTGAGAACTAAATAAGGATGGGGCACAGCTGCAGACACACAGCAGGTAGAAAATCACTTAGATAATGAAAAGTAGCAGAATAACAAGTTTAGGAGAGAAAAAGTTCAGAACTGAGATCCTGGAGTGACAACAAAGACTAGAAGAGGAAAAGAACCACAATACTTAAATTCTAATGTGAAATCCCCAATCTGGAACAAGCAAACTTTGTAGGATATAAATTTTAATTAAAAGATAGTGAATTCTGGTGCAGGGGAAATGACACTGCATTTGTGAATGCAGGTATCTGAATTCTGGTTCTAGCCCAGTCACTGACTTACCTGTAACGTGAAGGAAATTATTTAACCTCTTTTGGTCCTACCCTTAAAATGACAGTGGCGGATTAGAAGTTTCAATTATATATTTTCTACACTTATAAAAATTAAAAAAAATCATATGAACATTTTTAAAGAACCCTACAGAGTATATAAGGCTGCACTGGTGGCTCAGTGCAAAGAAACTGCCTGTCAGTGCAAGAGATGCAGGTTTGATCCCTGGGTCAGGAAGATCCCCTAGAGAAGGAAATGGCAACCGACTCCCATATTCTTGTCTGGGAAATCCCATGGACAGAGAAGCCTGGCAGGCTACAGTTCATGGGGTCTTTAAGAGTTAGACACGACTTAGCCACTAAACAACAATGACAACAGAACATATCATGTATTAGATAATATCCACAAGATTGTAACCGAAACTTGTAGTGGCCACGTAAATTTCCTGTGCAGCATCCCTGGATGTTGGTGTTAGTACTCTGATCGTTCCGCACCAGTGATTCTGCACCTGCTGGGCTCTTACTTTTAAGTGATATTCATCCAATCATTTTTACCTCTGGATCTAGTCCCATCCTCAGAATAATATAAAATAAGTAAATTTCCCCTTAAAGACTAAAAGCAGCACTTTTTATCTCTTTATGTTTTATCTTCTTTAGGCTATGAACATTCTTGTTTTTATCAGCTGTTGCTCATTTACATGTCAAAACTTGAGAAGAAAAAAGAACTGCTGACTTATAAACCAGTTCAAGTTGTTGGAATCTGTTTTAAACGGTGATACCCTGAATGCAATGAATGAGACAGACATCCCCAATTTTAAATAATTTCATGTGCTTAACATCAAGGATGGCACAAGAAATTTCAGCTTCTAAGTACAGCTGCTAGCAAATTCAGACAAAGAAAAGTATATGAAATTGAAATGACATTAATTGCTGATATATGATGTAGCAAAGTCTCAAGAGTTAGCAGTGATTATCCCCTCAAAAAGGTATTAACAAAATTCAATAGAGTCAGACACTGTACTGAGTCCTTTACATTTCTTGTCATTTAATGGAAACTGGCTATTTGATAAATTAGGTTATCTGCATGTGCCATGGAAGTGTGGCTCAGGGCAGCATGATCTGCAAAGTGAAAGTCGCTCAATCATGTCCGACTCTTTGCAATGCCATGGACTGTAGCCATCAGGATCCTCTGTCCATAGAATTCTTCAGTCAAGAATACTGGAGTTGGTTGGCATTTCTTCTCTTCAAATCTGGAGTTAAATTTACATTTGACAGCATTTCTTCCTCTATTGTCTACAACTCTGGGCTTATCGAAAACATCTACCTTTGTGCTCTCCTGCACTAGATAAAACCACTAGTGATGTCTCATTTCTTCTTACCTGTACATATTTCCTCTCTCAGTCAGTTCAGTTCAGTCGCTCAGTCATGTCCGACTCTTTGCAACCCCATGAACCGCAGCACACCAAGCCTCCCTGTCCATCACCAACTCCCGGAGTTCACTCAAACTTGCCTCCATTGAGTCGGTGATGCCATCCAACCATCTCATCCTCTGTCGTCCCCTTCTCCCCCTGCCCTCAATCTTTCCCACCATCAAGTCTTTTCAAATGAATCAGCTCTTTGCATCAGGTGGCCAAAGTATTGGAGTTTGAGCTTCAGCATCAGTCCTTCCAATGAACACCCAGGACTGGTCTCCTTTAGGATGGACTGGTTGGATCTCCTTGCAGTCCAAGGGACTCTCAAGAATCTTCTCCAGCACCACAGTTCAAAAGCATCAATTCTTTGGCACTCAGCTTTCTTTATAGCTCAGCTCTCACATCCATACATGACTACTGGAAAAACCATGAATAGACAGACCTTTCTTGACAAAGTAATGTCTCTGCTTTTTAACATGCTGTCTAGGTTGGTCATACCTTTCCTTCCAAGGAGTAAGCATCTTTTAATTTCATGGCTGCAGTCACCATCTGCAATGATTCTGGAGCCCCCCAAAATAAAGTCAGCCACTGTTTCCACTGTTTTCCAATCTATTTCCCATGAAGTGATGGGACCGGATGCCGTGATCTTAGTTTTCTGAATGTTGAGCTTTAAGTCAACTTTTTCACTCTCCTATTTCATTTCAACAAGAGTCTCTTTAGTTCTTCTTTGCTTTCTGCCATAAGGGTGGTGTCATCTGCATATCTGAGGTTATTGATATTTCTCCCGGCAATCTTGATTCCAGCTTGTGCTTCAACCAGACCAGCATTTCTCATGATGTACTCTGCATATAAATTAAATAAGCAGGGTGACAATATACAGCCTTGACATATTCCTTTACCTCCTTGGAAGCAGTCTGTTGTTCCATGTCCAGTTCTAACTGTTGCTTCCTGACCTGCATACAGGTTTCTCAAGAGGCAGGTTAGGTGGTCTGGTATTCCCATCTCTTTCAGAATTTTCCACAGTTTATTATGATCCACACAGTCAAAGGCTTTGGTATAGTCAATAAAGCAAAGTCAATAAATTTCCTCTCTAACGTTCCCTTAAGTGAGATACAGCATTTTTTTTTTCAATGTTAGAATTCATCTCACATGAGACTTCCCAGGTATCTCAGTGGTAAAGATTCAGCCTGCCAATGCAGGAAGTACAGGAGATACGGGTTTGATCCCTCGATTGGGAAGATCTCCTGGAGAAGGAAATGGTAACTTGTTCTAGTATATTTGCCTGGAGAATCCCATGGCCAGAGGAGCCTGGGAGGCTACAGATCATGGGGTTGCAGAGTCAGACACAACTGAGCATGCACACACACACAAATATATACATGCTAGACAGCAGAAAAGACTCAAGTATAGCCTTAATACTAAAACAATAATAAAGTCTAATGCAATTGCTGTCTTTCCCTTGCTCATGTATATCAGTTTTATGTCAGAATATACCAAAAGCCCTCAAGAAGAGATGATTGTATCTCATGATTCCTATGCACCAACATTTCAGACATGGGTAGGCACACTTTCTTCCCTTTCTAGGTACTACCTGTACAGCTTATTGTGAAAAGTGGGTTTTTATCATGGCAGGATAAATTTTAACTAGAAATCATTTAAAAATATACAATCTTAGGATGTTTTTCTTTTTTTTTTTTTTTTTTTTTTTTTTTTTTTTTTTTTTTTTTTATTCTTACATGTTCCAACATGAACCCCCCCCCTCCCTCCCCACATCTCCTGGTCATCCATGCACCTGCCCAGCAGCTCCCTACGTCAGACATGACTGCGATTCAATTCTTACATGACAGTATACATGTTAGAATTCCATTCTCCAATCCCCCTCTCCTCTCCTCTGAGTCAAATCCGTTATACACATCTTGTCTTTTTCTGTCTTGCATAGGTCTTCATCTTCTAAATTCCATATATATGTTGTATACTTATTGTGTTTTTTTCTGGCTTACTTCACTCTGTATAATTCTCAGTTTCATCATTCATCAAATATTCAATCTTAGGATGTTTTTCTATGTTATATAACCTTGTTCAAAACGTACCTCAGACAGCCAGGCTGCAGACAGCTATAGATGACTCTGGTACATTGTGAATCATCATTATAATGAAACCACCATTTACCTTAGATTGGGACTTGAACCCACATGCTGGGACTTGAACCCAGCCCAGTTTGGGACCCTAACCCAGGCAAAAGTCTTCCAACTGAGATCAGAGACCTGGTTCCAGGGCCTAATGAAGCTCAGGTTCTTGATGGCTCCTTGCAGAAAGAATTCAGTGAGAGACATAATGATAGATAAGAAGCAGCTTTATTCAGAGAGAAACACTCCACAGACAGAGTGTGGCACATCACAGAGGGCTAGCACAGTGGTGAAATGTGGCAATTCATTTTCATGACCTGGATAATTTCCTAAGCTAATGAGTAGGAGGATTATCCCAACTATTTTGGGGACGGGGTGGTGATTTCCAGGAATTGGGTCACCACCCACTTTTTGGGCTTTTGGTGGTGTCTTGAAACTGTCCAGGCACCTCTGGGTGTGTCATTTGGCTTGCTGATTAAGGATCAAGGTCTAGCTGAAGTTGATTTGTCTGCCATCTTGGATCCCTTTGATTTTAATTGGTTTATGTTGTGTCTTCAAGCTATGTCATTCTTTCAAAAGTTGTGCGCTGCCCCCTTCCTTTCTATTTCAATAATACCTTTAAAATCCCTCCAAATCTTGTGATCTTGTAAACTACATCAATCTCTGTCATCTTTGTATTTTCCTAGAACCCCACAGAAATACTGTGATGTGTGTGGGTGGGTGGGTGACAAACCAGGAGTACTGGAGAAAGCAGATAGGTTTTGATCATAAAAAAAAAAAGGAAGAGTGTTAGGGTGTTAGGGAATGATGGTTGTCTTCTAATGCCCAGATTAAAATAACGGTAGTAAGCAAAACCCTTACCAAACACAAACCAGATAGAATTCCTGGGGCAGTGAGGAGCTGGTGTGTATGTGTGGTGAAGTATGTCTTACTGCATATATCAGAATATCTGGATGAGGTGATGACTAAATGGGTCAGGAAAAAGTGGAGGTGATGATATGAAAATGTGCTTTTATAAGTCTAAATTTAGCTACATTATATTTGACTTTGCTTCCTTCTGTCACTTATCATATTCACTATTTCTCATTGCTTTATAATAATCTAGAAATGTCATTTTTCTTTTCTTTTAAGTCATCACTAAGATTTTTGAAAATGCTTGACTAGAGCAGAGGATACAGGAGGATCCTATAGATTTTCATCAATCAAATAAGCAGCATCTTTTCAAGAAACTTGCTATTCAACCAGTTATAAAATGCAGCTAATTTTATCTTTCATAATTTCCCCTTTTGGGCTATTAGGATCCATTATATTAATTGCTGATATGAAAAAAAGAAAATTGATATATCATATCTTCATGATTCTTCTACCCAGAGTAATAGTATAAAAGAATAAAATGAGATTGGATTAGAATGTATTATTATTTATTTATACTTTGGTGAATGCAATTTGTTCTTCAATAATAGACTTTTTCTTATAATTCCACAACTATCTACTTAATAGTCTATATGCTTGCCTAGCAATAATACTACATGTATATCATTTTTGATATTTTAACAATCAGAAAAGTTTTACATTTCCAATCTTCTTCTATATCTTCTGTTTGTTACCATTCTCCAAAGAATAAAGTGTTCTAAAATAACATTTGCATGTCCTGGGAGGTAAAAGTTTTTTCCTGAAGAAGAGGCATGAAATCATTTATAGGAACTCTCTATTCTCATATAGTTTCCTCATCTCTTTTTTACTTCAATTATCTAATGAGTGTTTGTTCTGTCTTACCATTTGAAAATTTATTCTCCTTGATAGAGATAAAAGCAAACTAGACCAAAAACAGTTATGCATTTTGCCATGGAAAGATGCTGGGAAAGATTGAAGGTGGGAGGAGAAGGGAACGACAGAGGATAAGATGGTTGGATGGCATCACCGACTCAGTGGACATGAGTTTGAGTAAACTCTGGGAGTTGGTGATGGACAGGGAGGCCTGGCATGCTGCAGTCCATGGGGTTGCAAAGAGTCGGACATGACTGAACAGCTGAACTGAACTGATGCCATGGAATCAAGAAAACGTTTTAAAGTCTAGTCTAGAAAAGGCACATAGAAAGCTCAGCTGAGGATTTTTAAAAAGTAACTTAACAAGTTTAGTTTGGTTTGAAACCAATACCAAAAATTATCAAATAATGTTTCTGTTAAATAGGCTATGTCAATGAGTGATTCTGTCTATTAAAATGCCAATCACATTTTCAAAGAAGATGAAAGACTAAGATATTTAGCTTGGCAGCCAAATATGTTAGCACTATTTTTCTATTCCCCCTCATTTTCCCCCCTAAAATGTATTGACTTACATTTTAGTTGAATGACAGTCAAGATGTATATGACAGAAGTACAAAAAAATTGTATTTGTGCAACTGAAAAGACTTGAATCCAAAAATTTTAATGAGTGGCTACAATCTTATGTACCCTTGGTTACTCTCTTTGGCACCACCATCTATGTAGAGTATCATTGAGACACATTTATAAACTTCAATATTTTAACAATTAGATGAGCACTTCTACCAAGATACTACCTTAGCCTATGAAAATATACTTGTAAATGCCAACTTTATTTTATTTTTCTTACTGGACCCATACTTATTTTTTGTAGTTGAATTCTTATACTTTAAGACTGCCTCTTTAAAAGGAAGAAAGAGATTTGCAATTTGCCTTCAATTGTAAGTCTCAGGGGCTTCCCAGGTAGTGTAGTGGTAAAGAATCTGACTGCCAATGCAGGAGACACAAGAGATGCAGGTTCGATCCCTGAGTTGGGAAGATTCCCCTGGAGAAGGAATGGCAACCCACTCTAGTATTCTTGTCTAGAGAATCCCATGGCCAGAGGAATTGGCAGGCTACAGTCCATGGGGTCACAAAGAGTCAGACATTATTGAGCGTGCACATAGTAGGTCCTAGAGATCTTTCAGGGACAAGGAAGTTGTTATAGAAAGTTCACAGGAGTAGCTGGTCACTCCAAGGCAGAACCATAAGTGATTAACTTGTTAACGAACCAAAAGCTTTTGTATGTTTGTCTTAACTTTTCATTTGACTGCTTTTGAAACACAAAGAAGTTATTTTTTAAATAAATATTTTGGCTCTTGATAGGGCTAAATTCTATAGGAATTCATAAACTTCTAAGATCAGGATAAACTTTTGTTGTAGTAGCTTGTTATTATAGGTATTCTGATTTTCAGAAATACAGTTCACCAGCAAGTGGGGAGGACAAAACCTGAAATTCAGTACAGGAGAATATAAATTCTAAGATTTTACTTTTGTGAAGATTTTGTGTGAATTTTAAATTACACAGTCACCAAATTTTTTCAGCACAATTTAGAAATTTAAAATGTGCATATTACACATATTTTAAACATATGAAGATCATGAATCTACTTTAAAATTAGTCTACAGAAGTATACTACTCCTCATTATAGGAGAAATGGTGGTTACATTTTCATTATGGTAAAATAAATTGAAAAGTGTTAAATGTGGAGATGTAACTGCAAAGTAAATGCTAAAAAGAATACTTTTGCATTTTTTTCTGTATTATTGTCAATATTCAGGTTTTCTTTTGCATTATGTGTCCTGTAAACTAGCCACATGAAATAAATGACTTTGGCCTTAATAGAATATTACTGTCTGTAGTACATCATAACCCCAGTCAGCTGATAACAAGCCATACTTGGCAGCTATCTATATCTGGTGTCATTTGGAAAACTGCAATAATGATGATGAAATTAAAACTCCAGAATTTAAGTAGCATATAGGTCAGTGTACTGTAAAAACGTAGACAGGAGTAATAATGACCTCTAAAATGTTTGTGTTCACTGGTGAAGGCTGAGTTAATTAGGACAGAAAGTTTAAATAATTTCTTTTCTGAATATTCTAAGTAGAATGGCCTGAAATAAACATGAGTGCAGAAGTTATAATCTCTTAAAGTGGTAATATATCCGAAGATTCCCTATTTATGTCTATATACCATTTGACCTTGACAGTCTTAAGTGGCTCTATATTATGCCTTTTTTGATATGTGTCTATTGACTAGCAAGAACAGAAATTGGGCAATGTTTCTTCAACAGTTCTGGCAAGGCTTACCTTATCTGTACATACTAAGTCCAGAAAAGTCCTTTTCAATCAATATGTAAAGAAAAAGTCACCTAGTAAAAGCAATGAAATGTGTTGGTCTAACCACCTAAATCCTACCCTAACTCCCATGAGTTGGAATTAGTCATATGGAAATGAATCCAGGCAAGGAAAACTAAAGTCCCTTTTTCCTTTTCATGTAATCGCAAAGAATGATGTATCTTTTATTGCTGTTATTGAATGATGTATTAACCAAACTGAGTGCCTTCTTTTCAGAAATCTTCATTTATTTCTTTATGAAATGTGATGCTTCAGGGGGAACTGACATAAATCAACACATGTACTGACTAGTTCCATCACCTTTCATTTTATTGACTCTAGGAGAAGGAAATGGCAACCCACTCCAGTACGCTTGCCTGGAAAATCCCATGGACAGAGGAGCCTGGTAGACTGCAGTTCCATGGGGTCGCTAAGAGTCGGACACGACTGAGTGACTTCACTTTACTTTTCACTTTCATGCATTGGAGAAGGAAATGGCAACCCACTCCAGTGTTCTTGCCGGGAGAATCCCGGGACAGGGGGAGCCTGGTGGGCTGCTGTCTATGGGGTCGCACAGAGTTAGACACGACTGAAATGACTTAGCAGCAGCAGCAGTAGCAGGGCACTATTATTCCAGGGAACCAACTTTAGGAAACATTGTCCTAGTTATAATATGATTTTTGCTTATCTTTGCTTCATCTTAATCTGCTCAAGATCTCTTACTTTAAATATTATCAGAAGCTCACTAATCTAGGTTAACTGGGCTTAACTGGAATGACAGCTTTTAACTAAGCAATAGAACCGATTTGGGGTGAGGGAATCCAAGAGCCAAACTTACATATATTGAAACACACACAATGTGTTTTTTTTTTTTCATTGCTTTCAAATTCTTAATTCACAGGATAATTCCCACTTATTTTTAAAGTCCACCATTATTAAGACCAGTTTCTTAGATTTCCTATTAGATAAGAGTGACCAAGACAACCATTAATAATCTTTTAGAAATAAATGACAATTTGAAGTTTATTCAAAGCTGATATCCAGTTTCACATAGACAACAACAACAAAATCTTCCTTTTGTAAGACACCAGGACAGATCTGAAGAATTTAAATCAGGAAAGCTAAGTAATTTTACATAGCATTTAAACTGGGCAGTCACTAAATACCAAGCAAAAATAAAAGAGAAAATCTATTATCAGTTTATTGGGCAGAGATGACAACAAAAATTATTAACTGTTTTATTGATCAACTATATTTTCCTTTACTCTAAAAATGAGTCAATCCATTTTTCAACAGATAAATGACTTTGAATCTTTTCTACAGAAGGTAAGAAATATCACACAGGTGCACAGCTATTCACTAGCTGAGATGCTTTTATTAAAAGAATTAGCCTTTTCATTCATTTAAGTCTTCCCTAATACTGACAACCAAATGAAGACAAGAAGTAATTTTACCATTCAGCCATATGTAAAAAGAAAGAAAGCAGTTAAGACCAAAATGGCCTGGACCACTAAATAAATATTTTTAATAAATGTAGACTTCTGCAATCAGGAAAAATGAGATTTAACCAGCCCACTAGTAGCTTTAAAATACCCCACAAACATGCATGATTCTCTAAGCTATATTTTCAATCTTCAATATATTTATTTGGCACATTTTCTATATGTCTAACCCAATTTTGCTTTTTCACTATTAAAATAAAGAGTTAAATATGATTTTAATTATAATTTTATACTGCAGCCAATTATTTAGAACTTTTTTTGCTGGTAAAATAATGTAGTAACCCATTCTATTATATGTGTGTGAAAGGAAAATGGAGTCAAATTCTTCCATCTATGATAGCTGGATGGCATCACTGACTCAATGGACATGAGTGTGTGTGAACTCCGAGAGTTGGCGATGGACAGGAAGGCCTGGCATGCTGCGGTTCATGGGGTCGTGGAGAGTCGGACACGACTGAGTGACTGAACTAAACTGATGAGTAAATTTCCACATAACTAACTCCAAATCATAGGTCAGGAACTGGGCAATATAATTAGTTCAATTAGCAAAGCAAAATGTGAGTTGGCCCATGTAGCATTATCCAGAAGTATACTTGAGTTTAGGCCAGTCACTCAGTCGTGTCCGACTCTTTGTGATCCCATGGACTGCTGGATGCCAGGCTTCCCTGTCCATCACCAACTCCTGGAGATTACTCAAATTCATATCCATCAAGTCAGTGGTGATGTCATCCAACCATCTCATCCTCTATTGTCCCCTTCTCCTCCTGCCTTCAATCTTTCCCAGCATCGGGGTCTTTTCAAATGAGTCAGTTCTTCGCATCAGGTGGCCAAATATTGGGAGTTTCAGTTTCAGCTTCCAGAAGTACACTGGCTTCTGTTTCTTTAGGAAGCTGATTCACCCATATAATTCAGTATAGCAATCTATGTCAGAGCTTGAATTGACCTTTGTATATTCTTCCGCCATGCACACAGTAGGCTCTGAGAAAAGGTCTGAGAATGATAAACCACTTACATGTATTGTCACTCTATGATAAGGTGTATTCCAGCAATTTCAATTCTTTTATGTAACATAAACCCAAATTTAAAAGAGTAATTTTCAACCAGCAAGTTTTTTTTATTTTATTTGTGATTTTACTTCCAGACTACAAAATGGGATATTTATTTCCAGACTACAAAATGGGATATTCATCAACTCTATCTTTTCTCTTCACAACTACTTTCTACTATAACTTAAATCATGAAAAGACATTAAGGGTCATCTTGATACAGACACACTCATAATTATTATGAACATGTAACAGTTAAGAGAAAGAGTTAGAATTGATAAAAAAAAAAATCTTTTAGGTTTGACCCATTTTACTTCTTCCTTGGGCATACAGACACAGGCTAATATTCATATCTGTGCTAAATATAAAAATACCTGAGAGTTGCTGGATAAAATCCAATTTTTTATAGGCAGTCTTTTAGTTTCTCCATCTTTATATTGACTTATATAAAAACTAAGACAAAGTTAAATGAGTTCTCTTTAAAAGTAATTTCCTTTTTGAAACTATGCATATATGTCTATGTATGCTAGTTTTCAAGATTACAGACATTCTGTAAATGCATATAGGCAGTTTCTTCATTATATATATATATATATATATATATATATATATTACCCAATGGAAAAAACAAAAACAAAAAAAAGAAGTGCCTGGAGAGGAGTATGCAGGAATAGAACGGTCCTAGTATTGTACTATCCCTAGAATGCTTTAGGATTATATTTTAAATTTCCATATCTAAATAACTTCTATTCTTATGACATTTCATAAAGCTGGGTGATAATTTGAATCTTAATTTCCTCATTAAAAAATTAATCTACCTTATCATCACCAATGCTTGCTTTTCAAGGAAAGAAGTTTCATTCAAGTTGCAAATGTTTTGACAAAACAATGTATATATTTTTATCAACCTGGATTATAATTTTATTCTTAAGCTAGCATTAACTAGCATCTATAGTTAATGTTTCTCCCTTATTTTGCATGCCTTGTTAAAGGAGAAGGTGATCAACTGAGTTGTGTGTTATGTTTGTTTGATTATTTGGTCAATGTATGAATCAAGTAACTTTACTTATTATTTGCTTTGAAATCATTATAATTCTGAGAAGAATAATATTAATGATGTAATAGATCAAATAATACAAATCTTGCTTAGTACATGTCTTTTAACTTTTAAACAACTCTGAAAGTACAATCCAATTACTTCCTTTCTGCAAGAGTTAACAGGTTTTCAAAGTTATTCTGTCACTTGCCCAAAGCCACATAGTCAGTAAACATCACTCTGTTATCTAACCCACTATCTCTTTGACAACAAAGAGGAAAGGAAATTAAAAGTATGGAACACATGTTGACATTCATTATATGAAGACTAATCTGTTTTGAGGATAGTCAAAGTGAAATATAGATAAAATAGAAGGCTACTGTTTAGGATACTGATGGAACAATTTGCTTCAATTTCACAAATTATTTCTTAAATAAGTTGTAAAGTGGAGTAATCGATAGAAATAGGAGAGACAAAAGAGCAGGTACAAAATGACTTCAGATCTCACTTTCTTCTGCATTTCTATGCCTCTTCAGTCACTGCTAAGAAATGATAGAATGTTTAGATATTGACTGAATTTCTTTATCTTTTTCAAGGTTGGGGGCAGTTTCTGCAATACAGACAAATTAAATAAAGTATATGGTCATAATGAAGAATTGATGCTTTTGAACTGTGGTGTTGGAGAAGACTCATGAGAGTCCCATGGACTGCAAGGAGATCCAACCAGTCCATCCTAAAGGAGATCAGTCCTGGATGTTCATTGGAAGGACTGATGTTGAAGCTGAAACTCCAGTACTTTGGCCACCTCATGCGAAGAGTTGACTCACTGGAAAAGACCCTGATGCTGGGAGGGATTGGGGGCAGGAGGAGAAGGGGACGACAGAGGATGAGATGGCTGGATGGCATCACCGACTCGATGGACATGAGTTTGGGTAAACTCTGGGAGTTGGTGTTGGACAGGGAGGCCTGGTGTGCTGCAGTTCATGGGGTCGCAAAGAGTCAGACACAACTGAGCAACTGAACTGAACTGATCCACATAATAACAGAAGAGTAAAAATATTACTTGACTCTAGGTCAGTCCAGTTCCAGCATTTGGGCTACCCTGGATGACTTCAGCATTGTTAAAAAACCACTAAAGCTTTAGGTCTAGGACACACTGCTATGGAAAGTGGTTGAAAATGGCAGTGGACACAGTCCAGTGAGATCCTTTCGAGAGAGTCACCATGTCTACATATGGGAGTGAAGCTTGTTAGTCTACACAGACTGACACTCTTTCCACTCTAAATAAAACTAAATTTGAGAAAAAGAAGAGTAAACAATGCAGTGGTTATATATAGTTATCTTAACATAAAAGTGCCCTAAACATTTCTGGCACATTATGGCACTCAAATCATTTTGACCACTGGACTAAAAAATCAAACATTATAATGTAGGGTGTGTGTGTGTGCATGTTTGGTCTATCTTTCATGTTTATCAGTTTCCAATAGTTAAGAAATTTTGATGTTCTATCAGAATTGATATCAGCTTTCCTCTGCATTTCTCTTACAAAAGTAAGCATTGTTTAGAGTTTTGTCTTAACTTTTTCTGGCTTGTTGGAAACATGAATTTTTCAATTATTGAATGTCACATTAATTTTCAGTCATTGAGAGCATGCCACTTCATACATCCCCAAAGATTAAAAAAGTGAAGCTATTGTGAGTTAAGATGCTCAATATCAAGTTACTAATTAGCATCACTGACTCGATGGACCTGAATCTGAGTGAACTCCGGGAGTTGGTGACGGACAGGGAGGCCTGGCGTGCTGCGATTCATGGGGTCACAAAGAGTTGGACACGACTGAGCAACTGAACTGAACTGAATTAGCATGCTGGGCTTCCCAGGTGGTGCCATGGTAAAGAATCTGCCTGCCAATGCAGGAGAGGCAAGAGACATGGGTTTCATCTCCGGGTTGGGATGAGCCTCTGGAGAAGGAAATGGCCTGTCCAGTATTTTTGCCTGGAAAAATCCCACAGAGAAAGGAGCCTGGAGAGCTAGAGTCCGGGGCATTGCAAAGAGTCAGACATGACTGAGTGCACATGCATGTGCACGTACACACACACACACACACACACACACAAAATTAGGGATTCAAACTCAAGTGTCTTATGCTGAGGTAAAGACTCTTGTTACCATCTTCAAGACCTTAAATATTAACTTGGCTTGGAGATGGATCCTTTTCAGTCCAAATCTTAATTGCACATATTATTATACTTGGCTTGCTGCTGCTACTGCTGCTAAGTCGCTTCAGTCGTCTCTGACTCTGCAACCCCATAGACAGCAGCCCATCAGGCTCCCCGTCCCTGGGATTCTCCAGGCCAAGAATACTGGAGTGGGTTGCCATTTCCTTCTCCAATGCATGAAAATGAAAAGTGAAAGTGAAGTCGCTCAGTCATGCCCAACTCTTAACGACCCCCTGGACTGCAGCCCACCAGGCTCCTCCGTCCATGGGATTTTCCAGGCAAGAGTACTGGAGTGGGGTGCCATTGCTGAGCTGCCTTATAGCTATGGAGGCTTTGCAGGACCAAACCCTAAGGAGGTGCCACTTATACTGTAGTCTATGGAAATGGGCTCCTTAGAGTTGCACATGGAAGATCCAATTTTAAAACTGCCACTGTGTCAACAAACTCTATTCTTGTTTTCCAAGTTGTCACATAAAATAAACTCAAAAGTCTACTATAGAAGGTAGCAGTCCACAGACTTCAATGGATAAAACATTGAAGCTTCTTCAATGGAGAAAAGACTCATTCAGAAGATCTGTGGTAGTTCCTAGCTTGTGTTAAATTTTGATCGAGTCCTTGGAGTATAATAAAGAATGGCACCCCACTCCAGTACTCTTGCCTGGAAAATCCCATGGATGGAGGAGCCTGGTAGGCTGCAGTCCATGCAATCGCGAACAGTCGGACACAACTGAGCGACTTCACTTTCACTTTTCACTTTCATGCATTGCAGAAAGAAATGGCAACCCACTCCAGTGTTCTTGCCTGGAGAATCTCAGGGACGGCGGAGCCTGGTGGGCTGCTATGGGGTCACACAGAGTCGGACACGACTGAAGTGACTTAGCAGTAGCAGCAGCAGCAGGCAGAGTTTTTCAGGATCCAGTGACATGGAATAAACTTATAAATCATAATGTGCTGTGACAGACAGGCAAAATATTCAGGAACTATTCCCCCAATATACACTACATCTCCCAGATTTACCTATAGTTAGTTATATTGATCTGAATGAATTCTGGCTTATGGATTGTGGGTAGATGTGAAGGTCGTCTATAAAGGACCCATAAAAACATACTGTGAAATGCTCTTTTCTGCATCTTTCCTTACCTTCTGTAGAAACCCTAGGACAACACATGATCTACAGGAGAGAATAGAGTCAACAGGAGCCCCAGGGTCAGCACTGGACTGATTGGACAATAAATAGATAAATATTTGTTGGGTCAAGCTACTGAAATGCTGGGGTTCTTTGTTACAGCAAATTCTCCTGATCTGAATAATGCAAGACTTATTGAAGGGTGTATTACCAGTAATTATTATTAGCACAGTAGCCCAAATCCAGACTTTCCACTATACCAATATTCTACTGTCATGAATAATCAGTTTATATAGTGTTGCTTGCTGTTTTAAAAGTATTTCTTAGGGTTTTCCATATCTGCTGTAGCACCCCAATTCCACTCACAAGGATTGAATTGCAAATGACTAACTGATCTTAACTTAGCCTACTTGTGCAGCTTCAGCAACTCCCAAAAATGGTTCTTTGCTAAGCATTCTTCCTAAAAAAAAGAACAAAACTCTTTCTATGTACATGACTTCTGAGCACCTTAAATAGTACTAAATAGAGGCAATAGTTTTAAACATTTCCAATATATTTTGTAACAAAGAAACAGATAAAAGTTCAAATTATTTACATTTGATAGCAATCCAAAGCACGCATCATTGCTATTTGTAGTGCATTTGAAAACTGCACTTCATACTAATGATTGCTATTGCCTCTTCAACAGTCTCTATTTTCAAGGCAGATGATGGGACACTGAAGTTGATGAAGGAGAAGCTTATGGTCTTAGCGGAGTCAATATTGGGCAATGAAAACAACATATTCAGAGAGATAGATACTGTTTATCGCTTATATTTAGAATCTAAAAAAATAAAACAAACTAGTGAATATTAAAAAAAAAAAAGAAAAAGGCTCACAGATATAGAGAACAAACTAGTGGTTACCAGTGGGGTGAGGAAAGAGAGGGGTAGGGGATTAAAAGGTACAAACTACTACGTATAAAATAAATAAGGATATATTGTACAGCACAGGAAAATATAATCATTATTTCATAAAAACATTAAATGGAGTAAAATCTATAAAAATATTGAATCAGTCTGTTTTACATCTGAAACTAATACTGTAAATCAACTATATCTCAATTTTTAAAAAATCACTCAAAAGATAAGCATATGTGCAATGGACCATTAAAGAAAAGATTCACTGGCCTTACTGAAAAACCTAAAACTATAAATTATCTGACCTAAAGTGGGGGCAGGAGGAGAAGGGGATGACAGAGAATGAGATGGCTAGATGGCATCACTGATTAGATGAACGTAAGTTTGAGTGAACTCTGGGAGTTGGTGATGGACAGGGAGGCCTGGCATGCTTCAATTCATGGGGTCACAAAGAGTCGGACACAACTGAGAGACTATACTGAACTGCACTGAAGAAGTACTTGCTAAAATAAAAAATATTTAATTTAACTGACTAATTCTCCAATCTACTAAATGTGGAAATGATCTAAGGTAGGAACAATTTGTTTGAAAAAGTAGTTTCTAAATATATCAAAGCACTGGTCCAATTCTAACATGTGCTTGGTCAAAGCATGTACTTGACCAAAGATTATTTTTATTAAACTTCCTAAGCTACTATATTAGAGAAATCCGGGAATACTAAAAGAAACAATCCCCCTTTTCTAAGAAATGTCTCAGTACTACATGCATAACCAATCAGGAAAAGACTGGAAACAATAAAGCAGTGATCAGAAAATCTAACTCTTTCTCAAATGTTATTATATGCAATTAATAAACTTTTCTAATAGCTCAGATTTTTTTAATGGAAACACACATATTTTCATCCAGATGTTTGCCCTTTCTCTTTCTTACACTATTCTCAGGTTTAGCTTTCATCCACCCCTCCTATCATAGCTTTGTTCCAACTTTTATAAAGTACTAAGGAACTGCCATAAGAACCACCTCAGGAAAGAATTCAGAGTCAAGGTAAAATATGACAGCAATAAGGGTCCTAAACACTGTATGAACTATGCCCCATCAGATGTCATTAACATCAGTTTCACTCTGTCAGTGGTTGGTAATCCTTTCTCCTGACAATCTCTCTTCACCCACTCAATTGCAACACCTTGAAATTCTTGTGATTGACATATCACCCTGAAAAGATCCTCCCTACTGGTCTGAAAGAGATGTCTCTCCTTATCCACTCCATTTACACCAACACTCAAAAGACAGACAACAAACAGGAATTTATTGAAACAAATGAAAGATGGTCCAAAATCATTTAAATCTTCAATCAACCAAGAGTCAGTAATACTCACAGTAACTTTGCTTTATTGCTTCATTAGTACAGAAACAAAAATAGAGAGACACACTATTGGCATTCTGAAATCTTCTGGTCATGGATTAAATGTTTTACATGCTAAAAGTCAATAAGCCCCCCTAACACATGGATGACAATGGCAGTTCTCCCACTAAAGTTTATGAGTGAGGAAACAGAAAATTTCAAAAGTAATAATCAACATGGTTGATGAGGAGTATTTAATCTCCTTTCAAATTGGACACCAAAGCTTTCAGCATAGTTAGTTGTTTGATAGAACTGCTTATGCTTATCAATGTAATGATAGTTCTTTCCTATTGAACCATGTAATTAAGTATGCTCTCTCTAACCCATTCATGTGCAGCTAATAAAAGGGCAATGAATGGTGCACTTCTCAATAGTTTTATTTTTTATTAATTAATTAGTGAGGCCTTAAAAATAGCTGTGAAAAGAAGAGAATGAAAAGCAAAGGAGAAAAGAAAAGATATAAGCATCTAAATGCAGAGTTCCAAAGAATAGCAAGGAGAGATAAGAAAGCCTTCCTCAGAGATCAATGAAAAGAAATAGAGGAAAATAATAGAGTGGGAAAGACTAGATATCTCGTCAAGAAAATTTGAGATACCAAGGGAACAATTCATGCAAAGATGGGCTCGATAAAGGACAGAAATGGTATGGACCTAACAGAAGGAGAAGATATTAAGAGGTGGCAAGAATACACAGGAGAACTGTACGAAAAAGATCTTCACGACCAAGATAATCATGATGGTGTGATCATTCACCTAGAGCCAGACATTCTGGAATGTGAAGTCAAGTGGGCTTTAGAAAGCATCACTACAAACAAAGCTAGTGGAGGTGATGGAATTCCAGTTGAACTATTTCAAATCCTGAAAGATAATGCTGTGAAAGTGCTGCACTCAATATGTCAGCAAATTTGGAAAACTCAGCAGTGGCCACAGGACTGGAAAAGGTCAGTTTTCATTCCAATCCCAAAGAAGGGCAATGCCAAAGAATGCTCAAACTACTGCACAATTGCATTCATCTCACACATTAGTAAAGTAATGCTCAAAATTCTCCAAGCCAGGCTTCAGCAATATGTGAACTGTGAACTTCCAGATGTTCAAGCTGGTTTTAGAACAGGCAGAGGAACCAGAGATCAAATTGCCAACATCTGCTGGATCATCAAAAAAGCAAGAGAGTTCCAGAAAAACATCTGTTTCTGCTTTATTGACTATGCCAAAGCCTTTGGCTGTGTGGATCACAATAAACTGTGGAAAATTCTGAAAGAGATGGGAATACCAGACCACCTGACCTATCTTTTGAGAAACGTATATGCAGGTCAGGAAGCAACAGTTAGAACTGGACATGGAACAACAGACTGGTTCCAAATAGGAAAAGGAGTAGGTCAAGGTTGTATATTGTCACTGTGCTTATTTAACTTATATGCAGAGTACATCATTAGAAATGGTGGTCTGGTTGAAGCACAAGCTGGAATCAAGATTGCCGGGAGAAATATCAATAACCTCAGATATGCAGCTGACACCACCCTTATGGCAGAAAGTAAAGAGGAGGTAAAAGCCTCTTGATGAAAGTGAAAGAGGAGAGTGAAACAGTTGGCTTAAAGCTCAACATTCAGAAAACGAAGATCATGGCATCTGGTCCCATCACTTCATGGGCAAATACATGGGGAAACAGTGTAAACAGTGTCAGACTTTGTTTTTGGGGGGCTCCAAAATCACTGCAGATGGAGATTGCAGACATGAAATTAAAAGACGCTTACTCCTTGGAAGGAAAGTTAGGGCCAACCTAGATAGCATATTGAAAAGCAGAGACATTACTTTGTTGACTGAGGTCCATCTAGTTAAGGCTATGGTTTTTCCAGTAGTCATGTATGGATGTGAGAGTTGGACTGTGAAGAAAGCTGAGCGCCAAAGAATTGATGCTTTTGAACTGTGGTGTTGGAGAAGACCCTTGAGAGTCCCTTGCACTGCAAGGAGATCCAACCAGTTCATTCTAAAGGAGATCAGTCCTGGGAGTTCACTGGAAGGATTGATGCTAAAGCTGAAACTCCAGTATTTTGGCCACCTCATGCGAAGAGTTGACTCATTGGAAAAGACTGTGATGCTGGGAGGGATTGGGGGCAGGAGAAGTGGATGACAGAGGATGAGATGGCTGGATGGCATCATCGACTCGATGGACATGAGTTTGGGTAAACTCTGGGGATTGGTGCTGGACAGGGAGGCTTGGCGTGCTGCGATTCATGGGGTCGCCAAGAGTCGGACATGACTGAGCGAATGAAATGAACTGAACTGAATTTATCTTTGGCTGTGCTTAGTCTTTGTTGCTGCTCTGGGGTTTTCTCTAGCTGTGGTACGTGGGCTTCTCATTGCTGTGGCTTCTCCTGTTGCCAAGCACAGGCTCTAGGGCACATGGGCTTCAGTAGGTGCAGCACATGGGCTCAGAATTTGCGGCTGAAAGGCTCCAGAGTTCAGGTTCAGTAGCTGTGGTGCGTGAGGCTTAGTTGCCCTGGGGCCTGTGGGACCTTCCTAGACCTGGGATCAAACCAGTGTCCCTGGCGTTGGCCTGTGGATTCTTAACCAGTGGAGCACCAGGGAACAGTTTCACCAGGTTTAAGTAATAATAATAAATCCTAGTACTGTAACAAGTATATTATCAATCAAAACTTTAATTCCAATCTAGGGACACAATCCTAACTTCCAGCTTGCATGTCGGTCACATAAGTTACTGAAACAGTAGGAAAATGTTACTTTGATAGCTGCCATAATGCAATAAAGTTCTGTTTTGGAACAGAAGATAACAATTGCCAATCTGAAGTAGTGATGAGGGGGGAGAATTGAGATATTCGAATCACCTACATTCTATCTTTGCTTAAAACAAACAAATAAAATCTCTGTGCCAAAGTAAAAATTTGCCATTTTATTTCCATTAGAAATTTATGCTATATTAAAGAGAATATTTTAAATGACTCAGTTTCCTTGATTACATGATCCTAATTTTGATCAAGTTAGCCCATCCATCACGAAGGCACTTTCTATGCCCCAAACATAAACATACCTCATTGAAGATAATGGTTACCCCTTGCTTTGAGGCACTGATGTACCCATGAACTCTTTTCAAATACATTTTTATGTAAGGAATTAGGAGACACCCCAAAATTTCACCTCATACTAAATATTTTTCAGCATGATATGTGTGTCTATCGAATAAATAACTATGTACCCCAAAATATATATGACATTATTCTGAAGTCGAGTCTCAGGAAAAAGAATAGAACTAACATCAAAGTTATGGCCCTAAGAAATGTTATGTGAGGAAACTGTCAGCATGAATATTGTCCTGGTAGGTGTGCAGAGGTGAAAAAATTACAACACATGAATGGGAAGAAGAGTTAAGTTCAGCCTCTGGGACTAAGAACAAGAATGAGGAGATTAATCTGCAGGGAGCCTGGTTAGTGAAGCAGACAGCATGAAGTAGTGACTTCCAAACAGTCCAAGTATGAAGACTTCTTTCTGACAAGCATACTGGTGGTGAGGATGTGGGGAAAAGGACATTTGTACATGATATTGGTATATTTACATATGGATATAATATTTTTGGAGGACAATTTGATAAGACTTACCAAACTTTAAAATATTAAATCTCTATAACCTGCGAGTTACACTTTTAGAAATCTAAAGTACAAAACCACCCATGTACTCAAAGGTATACTATCTGCATTTTTGTATTATATTCACTACAGATTTGCTTGCTGCTAAGCTGCTTCGGTCGTGTCCGACTCTGTGTGACCCCATAGACGGAAGCCCACCAGGCTCCTCCGTCCCTGAGATTCTCCAGGCAAGAACACTGGAGTGGGTTGCCATGTCCTTCTCCAATGCATGAAAGTGAAAAGTGAAAGTGAAGTCGCTCAGTCGTGTCCGACTCCTCGCAACCCCATGGACTGCAGCCCACCAGGCTCCTCCGCCCATGCAATTTTCCAGGCAAGAGTACTGGAGTTACTTAGACATGTACAATAATGGAGAAAACCTAATGGGCAATAAATACAGAAATAATCAATATGTATTCATATTTTTAGAATACCATATATCCCTCAAAAATGCACGTTCAATCTCTGGAATTGGATAGAATATTCAAGCATATTGTTGAAAGAAAAAATTAACTTGCAGAATACCACATGTAGTATGATGCAGAGCATATTCATATATGTAAGATTATATTAGTATGTGCAGAAGCAAACAAAAGAAAAAGCACAAGCTTAGCACTGTTTATTAATACAGTTCTATTTTTGTTAGAGGTTTGTTAGTAACAAAATCAATGCTCGTTTAATATAAAAGTAATAACATTGGGTGGGGGAAACAATTGATTTTAAGTTCAAGATAAGACAGAATGAGAAATTTGGAGTTTTACCCAATTTACACTTGAGGATTTGTGAAAAGCAGACACGACACTCAGGCTTATATCACTTCTTTGGCAGAACTACCAGATCTAGGAATATTTTAAGACCAAATGGATCGATGTTATATGTTCTGGGTAATGTTACTTTGGTAACAAAGTAGACAAAACTTAATGGAAATAGAAGTGCTTGTGGAAACCATACTATATTGTAAACATGCTGGCAAACAGTTACAACATGATGGAGCTGTGACAATAAATATGTGTGGTTTTATGTCCTTACAGTGGAGCGAATCACCAGTGTGAAAAACCTTTTGCTTCTCTCAAGGCAGTAAAATATTGGACCTATGGAGATGATCAAGAATCTTAAATTTTGTGAGAACTGCTTTCCCTTATTTTTAAATATTTGCATAAATAAAATAAAAACCTAAGTAATTAAAAATAAAGTCTCTTGAGGAACTAGACATTTTGGACCCCACGGACTGTAGCCCACCAGGCTCCTCTGTCCATGGAATTCTCCAGGCAAGGATACTGGAGTGGGTTGCCATTTCCTACTCCATGGGATCTTCCCTGCCCTGGGAATGAACCTGGGTCTCCTGCAGTTAAGACAGATTCTTTATTGCCTGCACCAGGGAAGTTCTAATTAAAAATAAAGTTTCTTGAATAACTATATATATATATTTTTAAATCTTAGGGTAAATAAACCCCCCAAAGTTTACCCTGACTGTAAGTCTAAATAAAATAATAAATGACAAAAACTCAATTATTAGTTCTCTGAAAACATTTCCCCTTGGGTTCCCAGAGGCATGGCACATTTGGACAAAACCTGGCAGACTCTTCACTCACACTAAAGTGGAAAGAAGGCCAGTTTGGGTACAGAAGGAACACTGTGCAGGGAAAGCTGAGGAGTCAGCCTCCATCCCTTATCCTTGACCCCAGAGGGTCTTATGCGTAATCCAGAGTCTGATGGGTGACCAGTTGTTCCTCTGTGAACAATTCTGTACATTCACCTCAGCTATCCCTACAGAGTTCCAGTAATCTGTGAACATTATTCTCCTATATATTTTAACACTTCAGATACAGTCCAGCCAATAAATCCTTTCTTAAGCTTTCTTCAGCTAAGTTTTCAGTCATTCAGTCATGTCCAACTCTTTGCAACCCCATGGACTGCAGCATGCCAGGCTTCCCTGTCTATTACCAACTCCTGGAGTTTAGTCAAACTCATGTCCATTGAGTCAGTCATGCCATCCAACCATCTCATCCTCATTATCCCCTTCTCCTCCCACCTTCAATCTTTTCCAGCTTCAGGGTCTTTTCCATTGAGTCAGTTCTTCCATCAGGTGGCCAAAGTATTGGAGTTTCAGCTTCAGCATCACTCCTTCCAATGAGTATTCAGGACTGATTTCCTTTAGGATGGACTGGTTGGATCTCCTTGTTATCCAAGGGACTCTCAAGAGTCTTCTCCGACATCACAGTTCAAAAGCATCAATTATTCAGTGCTCAGCTTTCTTTATAGTCAAACTCTCACATCCACACATGACCACTGGAAAAACCATAGCTTTGACTAGACAGACCTCTGTTGGCAAAGTAATGTCTCTGCTCTTTAATATGCTGTCTAGGTTGGTCATAATTTTTCTTCCAAGGACCAAGTGTCTTTTAATTCCATGGCTGCAGTCACCGTCTGCAGTGATTCTGGAGCCCCCAAAAGTAGTCTCTCACTGCTTCCATTGTTTGCCCATCTATTCGCCATGAAGTAATGGGACTGGATGCCATGATCTTAGTTTTCTGAATGTTTAATTTTAAGCCAACTTATTCACTCTCCTGTTTTACTTTCATCAAGAGGCTCTTTAGTTCTTCTTCACTTTCTGCCATAAAGGTCATGTCATCTGCATATCCGAGGTTATTTCTCCCGGCAATCTTGATTCCAGCTTCTGCTTCATTCAGCCCAGCACTTTGCATGATGTACTCTGCACATAAGCTCAATGAGCAGGGTGACAATATATAGCCTTGACATACTCCTTTTCTGACTTGGAACCAATTTGTTGTTCCATGTCCAGTTCTAGCTGTTGCTTCCTGACCTGCATACAGATTTCTCAGAAGGCCGGTCAGGTGGTCTGGTATTCCCGTCTCTTTCAGAATTTTCCATAGTTTGTTGTGATCCACATAGTCAAAAGCTTTGGCATAGTCAATAAAGCAGAACTAGTTTTTCTGGAACTCTCTTGCTTTTTTGATGATCCAACAGATGTTAGCAATTTGATCTCTGGTTCCTCTGCCTTGTCTAAGTCCAGCTTGAACATCTGGAAGTTCTCGAAGCCTGGCTTGGAGAATTTTGAACATTTCTTTGCTAATATGTGAGTTGAGGGCAATTGTGAGGTAGTTTGAGCATTCTTTGGCATTGCCTTTCTTTGAGATTGGAAGGAAAACTGACCTTTTCCAGTCCTGTGGCCACTGCTGAGTTTTCCAAATTTGCTGGCATATTGACTGCAGAACTTTCATAGCATCATCTTTTAGGATTTGAAATAGCTCAACTGGAATTCTATTACCTTCACTAGCCTTGTTAATAGTGATGCTTCCTAAGGCCCACTTGACTTCGTATTCCAGGATATGTGGCTCTTGGTAAGTGGTCACACCATTGTGGTTATGTGGGTCATGAAGATCTGTTTTTGTGTAGTTCTTCTGTGTATTCTTAGCACCTCTTTTTTTAAAATGTTCTGCTTCTGTTAAGTCCATTCCATTTTTGTCCTTTACTTTGCAAATCTTTGCATGAAATGTTCCCTTCATATCTTTAATTTTCTTGAAGAGATCTCCAGTCTTTCCCATTTTATTATTTTCCTCTAAGCTCTTGCCTGGAAAATCCCATGGACGGAGGAGCCTAGTAGCCTGCAGTCCATGGGGTCACTAAGAGTCGGGCACAACTGAGCGACTTCACTTTTGCTTTTTACTTTCATACATTGGAGAAGGAAATGGCAACCCACTCCGGTATTCTTGCCTGGAGAATCCCAGAGACAGAGGAGCCTAGTAGGCTGCCATCTGTGGGGTTGCACAGAGTTGGACACGACTGAAGCGACTTAGCAGCAGCAGCAGCAGCAGCAAGCTTTCTTAAGAACTACTGAAAAAAGAAAACCAGAAAACAAAAAACACTCCTTCTAAGGATTTATACCAGAAGTCCAGGGGGGTTGTAGGGTGTTGCTCTGATCCCTTACCTTTTTATCTCTCACTGTCTTTCACTCTCTCCCTCTCTGTGTCTGCCCTGTGCTTCTCTTTATTCTTTTCAAGCTTCCGTAGCATGTGTGAAGATCCATGGCTTATGCACAAGGATGGGAATTTGCCTGTGCCAAAAGCTGACTCTATCAGTACATTTGTTGATGAGAATTTAAGGAGCAAAAAGGTAAGAACTCCACAGGGGTAGTGCTAATTGATTTTCTTTATAAACACATAAGCAATTATACAAGTGACCATCTGCTTTGTCGGCATGAAGTTAATGAATACACAAAAGGAATCAAATTTAGAGCTTACTTAAATCTTAAATCCAACTGCCTAGATAGTTGCTTAGATGTGTCATAAGGCAAAAGGGAAAGTGCTCTAGTCTGAAGGATAAAGACCAACAAAAATAAATAGGTCCTTTGTTTCTTTCACTGAGCAGCAGTGAAAACAGAGTTATGTTGGTTGCAAGGTCTGAAAGTACGGCCATCTGAGACTGATATATAATGGTATTTTCAAACAGGATTCTGATATTTATTTACCCAAACTGGGACTGTGGAATATAGAAAACCATTCAAGATAATATCACTGTGGCAATTAGCAATTTTCCTTTAAAAATCTGTTCATTTTGTTTGTCTCAACATTCTAGAAGCACACATAAATATTTCTTGCAGATAATCATTAGGAATAAAAGAGCATAGCAGAGATTAATTCAAAGGACAACAGCTATAAGATACCATTCCTAGACGCTAATGTTAAAAAGCTTAAAAGTGGGGCTTCTTTTTTTTACTGTTTTATTTCAATGCACAATGATTATATACATAAAATATACATACACAATTGCATACTATATATATATACACATATACAATTGCATACTATATATATATATATATATATACACACACACATATATGCACACACACATACATACAATTGCAGATCTGCATGCCACAGTCCTTTGATCCATGGAAACCTAATCATCTGGAATATTTATAATCTGATTTAGTAATATCTGTAAAATTGCTAGGTTTTCCAGGTGGCTCAGTGGTAAAGAATTATCTTGCCAATACAGAAGATGTAGGAGATGCAGTTCAATTCCTGGGCCAGCAAGATGCAGTTCAATTCCTGGGCCAGTAAGATCCCCTGGAGGAGTAAATGCAACCCACTCTAGTACTCTTGCCTGGAAAATTCCATGGTCAGTGGAACCGGGCAGGTTCATGTCCATGGGGTTCATGTCCAGGTTATAATCCATGGGGTCACAAAAATGTTGGACACAGCTGAGCGACTGAGCATGCATGTCTGCTCTTGCTAAAATTGTTAGGAAAAACCCAATGGTCACTCATTAATTCTGCAGATCATTGTTGACTTTGGTTACACAGAATACATTAGTTGCTGAATATACTGCATTGGCCAAGAAGGTCTGCTCTCTTGAGACTTAAAATTTAGTGAATGAGTCAGGATTTTTAAGTGCAATCACAAATACTACAAAGTGTCTTAAAAGAGCAGAGATAAGAGCATACATAATTGGGAGTGCTGTTGGACAGTAAGTACACTAGGCAAGGGCAATCCAAGGAAACGACTTTGAGCTGATAATTGAAGGATGGCCAAGAGTTCAGGGAAGAAACATTGGATTATGATTTCAGCTAATGATTGGAACATTAGATATTTTCAATTCTATTTCATTATAGATTTTTAATAAAAATCAATATGTCTTCTAACATAGAAGATATTGAAGTTAAGGTCATTATCACATGAGAAATAATTTTCCTGAGGAAATGACAAATTGGTAGGTACCAATTTAAAATCCATTTAAATAGGAATTATTTAATTTGTCATCCTCAAAGAAAATAAAAAAAAAACAAAATAAAAATAAAATACTGGGTGTTGTACAGAGTGGATTGAGTACTAGATTTAAATCCACAGAGAAACACCAGAATATTTAAAATTTAAGACTCTCCCCTAGGTTCTCTTATCCTGATTCTATTTTTTTTTGTCAATACTTTGCTATAAATGCCATAAGTTCTATGCAAACTCTTATACATGCCATCCTTTGAATATCTCTCACTCTTCCATATTTATATGTGCTATGGTCTTCTCTTTACCAATGTCTTTCTTACTCTATAAGGCCTATCTCCTAAATGACTTTTTCTTATATCCTCAATCAGATGGTTATAGTTTTTCATATATACATTTCTGAGGACACAGTCAAATCCTGGTTTGCATTATATTATTATTATTATTATATATATATTTTTTAGTCATCAGATTCTCCCACTTGACTGGAAGTTTCTATAATTAATGATCTTGGTTTTCTTTATCTTTCTATGCAATACAGACTCTATTTACTATTTGAAATAAAAATGGATGAACTTGAATTGAATTAGTATGAAGCCTATAAAAGAGCTCCTCTGTCTAACTCAAATTTCATGTTTTGTGGCCATTGTTTTTCCTCTGAAATTACTTACACAAAAACATTGTATGAATTTTTTTAAGCTCAGCTCTGCTTAAAATTTGGAAAATTTCATGTATCTTACTTTAGAAATACTGTTTCACATCAGTGAATTTTACAAGTAACTCAAATCTTATCTCTAGAGCTAGTGAGCCATAGAGAAAAGCTCATTGTCAGTGGAAAACATAATTCATTCCATCTTTCCCTCACCAAATATACATTATACCACCCACGTGCATCAGTAAACATCCTCAGCACTAGTGACACACAGGCAAGAAGGTGCAAGAACTTCCATTATGGAGCTGAGAGTCTGGAGGCAAACAGAGAAAGAAAGAAATAGACATCTTTACAAATAGTCATAAGTAATATAAAATAAACAACCGGGGCACTAACATAGAGAGTAGCAGGCAGGGAGAACTTTGGAAAGAGGGTTAGAAAATATCCCTCTGTTGTGGGAAAATTTAAAGTGGAATCTGAAAAATTTAGCATTTTGAGGATAGCAGAAGCATCTAATAGTGTATTGAAGAGCTCATCATTTTGTTTATAGATACCATATGACCATTTGTGGAGAAAAGATAATTATTAAGGAAAATTTAAAACCTGTCATGGAAGAAATAAAAGAATTAGCAGAAGGTATGGGAGCTTCTCGAGTTATAACCGAAGCTCAATTTTTAATTAATCCATGTAAATATTTGAGCTTTATATATCACCTTGGTAAATACATTCTTCCAGTGTCTTCATTGATTCCACGAGTGTTTCATATCTCAGGAACCTTCAAGAATTTCCTATGTTTGTATCACTGCAATGGAGCCTAAGAACAATTGTTACCCTTCTCCCACTGTGGACCCTTATGACACATTAGTCATATTGGTATCCAAAATGTCCAGGAAGTTCTGAATTGGCTCCCCTCACTCATGGTTTTCTGGAAAATGACCACTCCTAAGGCTGCAAGACTTTACTAAAAGTTTTCATTTGAGTGACTCTTATGGTAGACCATTTCCTATTTTTTTGAAATGTTCACTGTAAAGAAAAATAGAGCTTTGTGCTCTTATTTCCTACCATACAAATGCCACTTGAATGTTTTGTTGTTGCAAATATTATAGAAACCAACTCTCTTTCCTTTGTCTTAAACACAAAAGAACTGAAAGAAAGGACAAGCTGTGTAGAGGTTTGAAAGGCTAACTAAAACTCTGGATACTGCAGATGCTGGGGAAAATCATTCTGTCATAATTATACAGAATGGGTTGCCACACCCATTATCCCAATTTGTTAATCCTTTTATCGTCAAAATTTGGAAAGTGTATGGGTGATAGAATATGAAGGACGTAAGTCTCTCAGGAAGGGTAGGCCAGCCTCTGGGGACAGCAGAATGTAATAAAAGATGTGTGTGTATGTGCTGGGCACTCTGTTGTGTCTGACTTTGTGACCCCATGGACTGTAGCCCACCAGGCTCCTCTGCCCATGGGATTCTCCAGGCAAGAATACTGGAGTGGGTTGCCATTCTATTCTCCAGGGGATTATCCCAACCCAGAGATCGAACCCGAGTCTCCTACATTGAAGACAGATTCTTTGCCATCTGAGCCACCAGTCTCTGAAGATATTTAAGCTTTATTCTGAAGGGGAAGTGGTTCAGTAAAAAAATAAATAAATAAATAAATAAATAAACCATAAACAAAACCAATAGACAGACAAACAAACAAAACTACCTAATGGTCGTCTCTATATAAGAAAATATTGATGAAGTAAGCCTCAGGGATTCGTGAAGTATGCATTCTTGTCCTTGCTAAAATGTAATGGCCCTTCCAGTAGGCAACTGCATGAGATTATTAGATCAGTTGTTTAATTTTATAAAAATCTAGTATGAAAGAAATTTAGATCTCTCTTTTGCACATTTCTTTCCTTCCTCCTAAGATACTTCTCTTTCTCAGCCATGATCATTTTGGCCCCAGCAATTTATTTTATATTTGATATCCCTTTATGGCCAATAAATATTTTTGTTTATACTGTGTTATATTTTTATGTAAATTATGTGTTAAAATAATTTTCAGTGGGAAAAATGACAACTCAGCTTTTTCATATCCCTCACAAAGAAAGAAAATTGCAGGTTTTACTTTTTATGGTTTCTATTTGCTTTTTAAATTCTGTCATCTATGGAACTAATGTTCATGGTTTAGGAGTATATTTACCATAAATAGCTTTAGTGGTTATCAAACGTCGCCTCTTCATTCTGGCATTTAACCAACCTCAACCACTATTTATTGCCCCATATACTTTTCTACTGTGAATATTATACCTTAATTATCCCAACACCTATTTCTAGACCTGATTTAGAAAGTCAGAATGGGAATAACCATTTCTTGTTTCACTAACATAAGAAAGCAGTAGTGCCTGTGCCCGGGCAGAGATTGAGGCCATGAAATCAACAGAGTGTGTTTCAGTGGCCTGAAAAATCCAAGTTCTATGGCAATGAAAGTGTAGATTCTCCTCTGTACAAGAAAATGGCAAGTGGGAGTGGGGATGGACTGTCTAATATTTCTTCCAAGTGCTCATATCTAAGTCTAGCCATATTTGAGTACTACTTGGAAAATGGGAGAAAGTGCTAATTCCAAATCATGGATTGATTTTAAGTAAATCAACACAACTGGGGTCTTATGCTTTAATAATCTATCTCTGCTTGGCCCCTAATACACACTCACACTGCTTTTTCCAATTTTTTAAATAAATTAATACTTTCAAGGGTGTAATACTTTTCAGGTTGTAGGACAGTATCTCATAAACAGATTAACTTAGAAAGTGAAGCATGAAGTTATGAAGTGGATTAAATTTGTGTCTCTCACCTTAAACTCTTCACCTGAATTTTTGCTTTCTTGATCTGTATTCATTCACTATTGCAGATCTGAAGGAGGCTTCCTTAAAACATTCTTGTGTCTATTCAAATTTCTACAGGGAATATAATGGTTCTTTACCCTTGAACCCTTGGTAAGGACAAGGTGTACTTCTTAACCTCTTTATATTCAAAACTGGCATTCAGTTCATATTTGCTGAATGAAAGGTTGTTTGCTCAATTGACTGTAAGACTACTCAGGGTACTTTACATGCAGAAATGGGGATTAGAACGTACTTTAGCTTTTTCACCGCACTATTATGTCTGTTCTTAATTTAAGTATAGAAATGATGCTTCTATTATCATGTTAAGATGTTTAAACTATTTAAATCTACCCTCAGCATCCAGCTGTCCTGCCTCGAAGATGAAACCTTGTAATTGTACGTACTTCTGGGATCTGACCTTAAAGTGGTATTTACTATAATAAAACCTCCTCTGTGGGTTTCCAGACTGACTGCCTCTGTCCTAACCCAACAGTGGGCATGTCATCTATTCCTGACCCTGTCCCCATTCATTCCACTGATTTAGTAATTACCCTGCTGGTGTTTTTCTGTTGAGAAATACCTTAGAACATTTTACTCCTATTTTTCGCCAATGTCTAGCATAATGCTTTGCATATAATTGGTGCTCAGTTTATTTTTATTTAAAAAATAAATTATTAGAGAATATAATTCTCACAACTTTAAATCACTCTTCTCTGTCATTTTATCTTATGCTGATGGGTTTTAACATATAGCCTAATGAATACAGGAATTCTATCTAAAGCTCACTTTCTCATAATTTCCTAAATGTGTAACTACATTTAAAAGTGTACCTCCAAAAGTGTACTACAGGTTTTAAAATTGTAAAATACAGAAAATAGGGGGGTTGATTTTTATAGTTCTGCACAATTACAATCTACATGTAAAATATGGATATATCAGTTACTAGTTCTTGGGACAACTACCTCACCTCTATGAATGACAATACGTATGACTTTGAAAGAGGGTTATTAATAGTAGGATTCATAGATGCATAAAGTAGATTAGTGGTTGCTCTGGATTAGGGTGGGAAAGGGGAGTAAATGTAATTGGGCATGAGGTTCCTTTCAGGATGATAGAAGTGTTTTAAAATTAGATTCCGGCAATAGTTGTAGCAGTTTGTAACTATCCTACAAGTCATTACACTGTGTTCTGAAAGTGGGTGAATTTTATGGTATGGAAATTATATTTAAACAAAGTTGTTAATTGCAATAATAATACCAGGATTCAAATCAAATCTGTCTGAACTCAAAGCACATACCTTTATCCTATTCAATCCTCACTCCCTCACTGTATGAAAATGAGAAGTTTAAGTAATCATACTAACAGATCAAGAAGGAATCTATGGAGTTTCAACTTATATCTGATTGAGCAAAGTAAACAGTTTAGTTGTTTGTTTCTGAGAAAGTAAAAAAAAAAAAATGTTATTCAAAAGCTATTAGGGATAATCTAATTTAATTGTCCTCTGCCTGTGGATAGAGAAGCCATTATGAAATTATACACAGACTGAAAATATTTTTCTTTCTTTGCCAAAAAGTGGCTTTTCCCCCTTCCTTCTGTCCTCCTATCCTTTTTTCTTTCCATATGGCTGCTTTTGAAAATTTTGATTTCTGAACCAGAAAGCCTGATTAAAGTTATTAGAGATCAATTTTCTCCACAGCTGATGCTAAGCGGAAAAAAATCCCTGAAGTAAAACTATTGAGATTATTTTACCTTTCTTCTTGAAATTATCAAAATATTTATTTATGGGTTTAATAGTATTAAAATAAATCATCTACAGAGTGTTGAATACGTCTTTCTAAAAAGTACGTCTTTCTAAAAAGTATTCACTATTTTACATCATGCTTTTGAAAATATCTTAACTTTTCTGAGAGAAATTAAAGAAACAGATAGTTTAAACAGAAGATGAAAACTTTAGAGTTCTTACCAGAATAGAATTTCAGAATGCATTTAAAATCCTTCTATCTTTTAAAATTCAGTATCTAAATTTAAACTCCCAAAGAAGACATTTTCTACAAAGAGATAAAGGAAAGAGAAATGATGGCTTGGGCTGCATATGTTTGAGATAGTTATTCTTCCCTCTTTGTGATAGAAAATTCTCCTCTCCATCCTAAACTTTCTAACAGTGCCCACTTCCAGGGTGTTAAGCCTGCATGCTTTTGTGAGTTGCAGGGTGTCAGAGGGGCTCCGCCAGGGTTATGTTGACTCTGAAAGAGGTTAAATGCAAGAATCTCAAAGGCTTTCAAAGAGGAGACTGCAGAAAATTTGTTGTCACAGATTATTATATCTCCCAGCTCAGGAGAGTTTGTCTCAGCTGATCCTCCCTCTTATTTATAAAGTTAAAAATCTATAAGAGGCGGAGGGATATGTCAAGGATTTTAAAACCTGGTATAGCTTGAGTTTATTTTTGAATTATCCTGGCTTATGTTTCATTGCTTAATAAAAGGGAAATGATAACACTCCTGTCACATCTCCTTGAGGGTAGTAATACAGCTTTGGCAAGTCATACTGCAATGAATGTCACCCTTTGTAAAAACTGTATTTGTGTGTTTATTTCACAAGAAAGTTTCTACACTTTAGTAGAAGGCATATATAGATAAAGTCATTGTCCCCTGAATAGTCATCAATTACTACAATAACAGGTCCAATAATTTGAGTACATAAAATCAGTTTATGGTAACGGAGTTAATAAAGAAACTGTTCGTCAATAAATATTTACTAAGCACCAACTCAGAAGAGTACTTCGAGAAATATAAGACAGAAAAGAATGACAAGATCCTAATGAAACTAAAGTTACAGTTCATAGACAAACAGGGAGATGCTGCCCTAGAGTAAGTTTTTAAGGGAACAGGAATGGATTTAAAATTTGAGGTATGAAAGGATTCAGATAAATGAAAGAAGGACTAAATTAGAAGAGAATAACTACAACACTGATATGGAAAGAATTTAGATTCTGTCTGACAGGAATAGTTACTAATTTATCTTACAGACTCAATGTATATTTTCTAAGAAGCACTTTAGTATTTTGATATTACCTTGAAGAAATGAAGAAAAGTTTAGAACAAGCATAACAATGCTCAGAGTACGTGTAAGGGTAAATGTATATTAAAAACATCTGGAGAATTTGTGATTATAATTAATATTTTAATTTAAATTTTGGAATGAAAGGATGTGATAGGTGAGAAGTTGAACAAATCTTGCTTGGTTTTCATTCTAATTTTGGGAATGTGGATACTTAATAGGGGATCCTTCAGGTCTCTTCCTGAGTTCACTGCTCTTAAAAAGAGTTTATTAGAAATGCAGTGAAAAAAATATATCTAGAGAACATGACAAAGCATTATGTCTGTAACAAAGTATATATTGTATTTAATATTCACCAAAGAACATAACATGAGGCATTATTTAGCACAATTATCTGTTTCCCACAGATAATTCCCCATAGCTATCTCTTCACATGTAAACTTTTAGCAAGTTCCATTACACCCCAGTTATGACCTTGAGCAAACTTCAGTGGCCCCAGAGAACTAGGACAGTGAAGTGGTTTCTATTGCTTTATGTTCGAGGTGCCCTTTCTATGCTTAGGAAAAAAAAAAAAGTAATATGGAGAAGATGATTAAGAAATCATGCTTGCTGCTGCTCACAGACTGTCACCTCTCTGACCTCTAAAAGTTGCAGCATGAAGAAGTACTGAGTTACTGAAGGCAGGAGCATGACCAAGAAAATAAATCTACAAGGTCTTTGCTGACCACTGCCTATTCGCATCCACCATGAAGCCTGTCAATCATAAACATGTTTCATGATCCAGTCTCATTCATTTCTAAAATAATGATAAATGGGCTTACTTCACCCATAAGATGAAAGCTGAGAAAAATTTTTGATGTTGATGTCTACTAGATGGAGCAGAAATAATTAATGTTACTTAATGGCAGGACAATTTATCAGAGATGACACACAAGTGGGCCCTTGTGAACAAAGCGATGACAATTACTACATCGAAATTTTGACAACTATATTTGAAGCAAACTGTGAGTATACTGAATAAAACACACTCCTTACAATAATCTGACAATTGGGCCTTTAATGAGAGTAAGATGTTACTTACCAATATTTTTGTGCTTTGACAGTCTTTGTAATAGGAAAAAATTATGACCAGAAGTATCTTATATCCAGACATTTTCAATATATATAAGACTTTGTTTTTAGACAATTATGGGAACTGTTTAATATTTCCAAAATATGCTTCATTGATCTTTCGGGGGACCTAAAAGCATTATGTTCAATAAATACTAGAAAATATTAGCTCCAACTAATATACAGAAGTACTATCTGGAAAAAAAGCTGGGTTTGAAAAAAAATTAATAATAGTACAACAAATCTTCTTCCACTTATTGGCTGTTTATATGTATTTATGTGTTATATGTTATCATCCTCATCTCCTAGCTAATGACAAATCAGGAAATTGAAGGTAAAGTTGCTTTTCCACTTTTCCCAGTATAAAATTTGTTTAAGGTAATTAATTAATTGCCATGAATTTGCAATGGATAGAGCTGTAGTCTTTACCTTAGTTATCTCTGAGATAAATGGAAGTTGTCTGTAAGCAACAAAGCTATAAGGAACAGAGTACCCCAAAAAATTGCATGGAGTTTTTTATATTGAAGATGCTCTTAGAATTCTGAATTTTGAGGGTATTAATAAATGACTCTGAACTGATAAGCACAATTAGTATCAAGCCTTGGCTTTTTTGTTTATGGTTTATTTTGTTTAGTTTATTTGATTCTGTTTATTTTTCTATGTGTTGTAAAGAATTAATAAAAAGACATTCTGTTTATTCAGAAATAAGCCTTCCTTTACCTGGTCTTAATGGTAACTTCATCAGAGACTTTTCAGTTGTAATAGATCCTTTCTGATTTCACAAGTAAAGCTAAACTAAAACATGAAACAAAAGTATATTCTTTCAACCTTGAATCTCTTTAAAACACTTACTAATAAATATTAATTAAAAACCTAAACTTTGAGGAAACTAGCATTTCTAGATAACATGAACCAGTGAACCAGTGAAGTTGCTCAGTCGTGTCTGACTCTTTGTGACGCCAAGGACTGTAGCCTACCAGGCTCCTCCATCCATGGAATTTTCCAGGCAAGAGTACTGGAATGGGTAGCCGTTTCCTTCTCCAGGGGATCTTCCTGACCCAGGGATCAAACCCAGGTCTCCCCACATTGCAGGCAGATGCTTTACCAGGGAATCTGAGCTACCAGGGAATCCCAATTAGATAACATGAAATAAGCATTAATATTTCAAATCTCTGATATTCAAAAAATACTAAAATTTCAGGCATTTCAGTTAATCTTATTATCAACATAGGGGCCACTATAGGACAGCATGTAGTGTTTGGAATGAAACACAAGATGTAATCTTGACTCCTGTTTCTATCCTATAGGTATTTCCTAGGATCAGTTCACATGCACACTTACTTCTTAACAATTCCTTAAGACCAACAGTGTATGACTAAAATTTATATCCAGAATGATGATTCTTGAGGCACTTTCAGACTTTTGACTGACATTGAATAATATACCTCTAGTATATTTTAAAAAGATTTTGTCAAGAATGTTTTAAATAAAAATGTTTTCTTCCTAAGTCTCAGTGTATCTAAATGATTAGGACATGGAATTTTTAATAAAGCGGTTAACTGGAATTTTATTCTAGCATAGAGTACCTTGAATTTTTTCTGTTATTTTTTACATTTCATATAGTCCTGCTAGTGCTCCAGGTGTCTGTATCCTGTTTTTCAAGATCTTAGTGATATTGGACAGAGTAATATTGCAACTCTCCTGCTTATCACCCATATACCAAAATGGCTTTTATCGGAGTGAGCAAAATTAAGTATAGTGCTCTGTCTTCACTCTACTTGACTGGCAAGACAGTGATTTCATTCATGTGTGAAGTATTTTTAAATCTAATTATTCTTACAACCAGTTAGAAGAAAGGGTCATTATTCTAGCTCATTAATTGTTTAATTGGAAGGCATAACCGTGAATCTGTGTTTTGACTTTCTAAATCTAATATTCAACACTGCTTGGAAAGGGAAATTGTGTAATATCATGAGTCTGAGAACTATATATATCTTGCACACTTCTTTCTGTCCTTTCTTGACTGATATAGCATTCTAGAAATATCCTGGGTAACATCTGCCTTCTATAGTTGAGACTTACAAATTACATATGTCTCATTTTCTTAACATATGCAAACAAAACTTGAGCTGTGTGCCTATACACACACGCACACACACCAAAAGATTATTTATATCCGCTTTCTTGTTTTCAGATAAAGTAATGGCTTCAGATGACTGACAAAATGAAAGTATTTATTCAGAAGTATATAAAGAGGAAAAAATGACAAAGGGGCAGTAGTGACTTATTTTTCTGTTATCATAATCTGAATATATATATGTACATTTCCATATACCTAGAGATAATCTTCAACCAATGACAGGAGCAATAGTAGAGTTTTGGGCTGTGTCATAATATAGAGATGAGTGAAAACGCCAAACAAATACAATAATTGTAGGTAACAGTGTCAGAGGAAAGAAGAATCCTGAAACTTTTTTTTTTAAATTTCTGTTGAAGACTATATGTCATTACAAACTCAAGTTTTATCATCCACCAATGCCTTTAAGTGAGTCATATAACATTGTATAACTTTCCTATCAAATGACCATAAACTTAGTGGCTTATAACACAAATTTGTTATCCTATATTTCTATAGATCAGAAATCAGACAGTGATCTCACTGGGCTAAGATCCAGGTGTCAACAGGATATATTACTTTCTGGAGGCTCCAGGGGACAATATGTTTCCTTGCAATTTCCAACTTTCAGGGGTTTCTCACTTTCCTTTGCTCATGGGGCCCTTCTCCTAGCTTCAAGTGTAAAAGTGCTAGTTGACTCCTTCTCACTTAGCATCATGTTGAATTCTTCCACAGTCACATCCACGTGTGTGTGTGCTCAGTTGCTTAAGTCCTGTCCAACTGTCTGTGACACTGTGGACTGTAGCCTGCCAGGCTCCTCTGTCCATGGGATTCTCCAGGCAAGAATACTGGAGGGGTTGTCATGCCCTCCTTCAGAGTATCTTCTCAACTCAGGGATCAAACCCATGTCTCTTATATCTCCTGCAGTGGCAGGTGAGTTCTTTACCATTAGCAGCACCTGGGAAGCCCAACCATAGTCACAATTGCCTCTCTTCTGCCTTCATCTTCCATTTTTAAACATCTGTATGACTATATTACACTCACCTTGATAATCAAGGAAATGTATCTATTTTAAAATTGATGAATAAGCAATCAAAATACCATCTTTCAATTTAATTCTCCTGTGTTATTTCATATAACATATTTATAGGTTTTAGGGATTAGGCTGTGGACAACTTTGAGGAGAAGGTAATTTTATTCTGCTTCCCATCCCATAGTCTACCCTTTGGTTCCACAAAGAGTCACACTCATTCCAGGCGCAAAATACATTCATATATCCAAAGTCGCCCACATTGTCAATCGGTTACAACATTAACTCAGATTCAAAATCTTATTTAAATCTCATTAACTCAAAAGTCCCAATAACATTATCCAAATTAGGTATGAATAAGATTCTTGGTATGACTCATCCTGGGGCAAAATTTTCCTCCATCTGTGAACCTTAGAAACACAAAAAAGCAAGTCATTTGTTCCCAAATTTTAATGGTACAAATGCAAATAACAATCATTGATATTCTGGTTCACAAAGAATGAAAATGGAAGGAAAACATTCACTGGTCCAAAGTAGTCTCAAACTCCATCCAGACAATCATCATTTGCTTTTATTTAAAATTTTTTAACTAAAAAAATTGACTATACTTATTTCCTCCAAAGTAACTTTAAAAAAACTTTACATTTTATATTCGATTAACAATATTGTGGTAGTTTCAGGTGGACAGCCAAAGGACTCAGCTGCACATATACATGCATCCATTCTCCCCCAACATTCCCTCCCATCCAGGCTGTCACATAACATTGAACAAAGTTCCCTGTGCTATACAGTAGGTCCTTGTTGGTTATTCATTTTAAATATAACAGTTTGTACATTCAAGCCCATACTCCTAACTATCTCTTCCCTTCATCATTCCCCCCTGACAACCATAAGTTCATTCTCTAAGTTTGTGAGTTTCTTTCTGGTCTGTGAATTAAGTTCATTTGCATTGTTTCTTTTTAGCTTAAAAATAATCTCCTGTCGCTCAGACAGGCTCATCCTCTAGTCTCCACCCTCAGAGTCATCTTTTATTTTTCATGGAATATAGCATGCTTGTAGCTGAGTGGTTTTACCTGCCTGTTTTGTACTTATAGCATTTTGATGGTCCAACATCCTTCTTTCATTTTGTACTCTCTCTGTCTTTTCCAATTCAAGCTGGCACTTTTCTACTGGTATAAAATTCTCAAGAACCTTGTGGGTCTTCCATGTGTGTCATGGGATGCAATCTATAAAACAAGAACCTAATCCACAGATTTCTTGTTTTCCCTTGATAATTCCATAACTATTACTGGTTTTTCTTGCAGTGGTTGAAAGGACGTATGAGTCACATACTTAATCTCTTTAAGAACCCTTTTGTGCTACCTATTAATTTTTCTGATACATTAACAAAAGAAATACCATAGGCTTTTCTTCTAGACTATGGTTTCATTCCAGTGAATCTCTTAACTTTGCATCCTTCACCATTTGGGTAGCTTAAAAATTAGAGAAATCATTAAATCTTACTCTTGTTTTCTTTTCTGTTTAGTTTGAACATTCAATAGTTCATTGATTAGTTTATTTCTTTTCTTTCACACATTTACTACAAGCAGCAAGAAGGAAACCAGCCTTACTTGTAAATCTTACAACACCTTACTGGTAAATCTCTTCTAAATACCTAAGTTCGTCATTTACAAATTCTGCTTTCCATGTATTTACAGAACATATTCTGCAAAATTTCTGCCATTTTATAACAAGGATTCTCTTTCCTCCAGTAACATATACTCCATTTCCTTCTGTTCCTTCAAAAGCAGTGCCTTTAATCCCTCTATCTTTCCTAACAGACCACTTACAATGATTTAGGTATTCTCTAAGGTGATATATGCTTTCTCTACACTGATCTTCACTTCCTTATGAGTTCTCAGCAGCAGAGTAATTAACATTCATATTTCCACTAAGCGTCTTTTGAAGACAATCTGGTCTTCTTTAACCATGCTCCTCAAAATATTCCCAGCATGTGCCATTTGCCCAATTCTCAGGTCACTTCTACATATTTATGTATTTGTTATAATAATATGGGGCTTCCCTGGTGGCTCAGATGGTAAAAGTGTCTGCCTGCAATGAGGGAGACCCGGATTCGATTCCTGGGTCGGGAAGATCCTCTGGAGAAGGAAATGGCAATCCACTCCAGCACTCTTGCCTGAAGAATCCCATGGACAGAGGAGCCTGATAGGCTACAGTCCATGGGTCACAAAGAGTCAGACCCGACTGAGTGACTTCACTTCCCTTATAATAATATACCACTTCTAGGTACCAAAATCTGTATTGGATTCCTATTACTTCTGTAACAAATTACTACAAACCTATGGCTTGGAAATTATTTTATAATTTTAAATGTATAAATGACCAATTTATTATTTTACAGTTTAGCAGGTAAGAAGTCTGGCCTTGATTTCACTTTGTTAAGATCAAGGTGTTGACAAAGCACTGTTCCTTTTGAAACTCTCAAGGAAAAAATTAACTCTTTCATTTTCTTACTCTTCCCAGGTTCTAGAAGCTGCTCATATTTCTTGGCTCATGAATTCCTTCCATATTGAAAGGCAGCAAGTGTGGATTGAGTTTTGCTCACAGTGGATTATCCAAACTGCTTTAGTCTTCACCTCTGAGGCTCTTCTTCTGTCTCCCTCTTCCACTTCTAAGTACCTTTAAGGTTACATTGACCTAACCTAGATAATTCAGAATTACTTCCCTGTCTTGAAGTCCTTAGCTCACAAATATTTTAAAATTATTTTTGCCATGTGAAAATGTATTTCACATTTTTCTGGGTCTAGGACATGAATATCTGTAGGTGAGCCCTTTATTCTGCCTATAGATAGAAAATGTTTTCATAAATGCTATAATATATTTAATGTTATACAGGTTGAGATTTATTCAAAAGCTATATTATCCAAAGTTAGTGATTTTTCCATTTATGCACCTAGTTCCATTTTGAGGATAATATGAGAGAAGAGTAAAATGTAAACTAAAAATACTGCTATGTGCTTCAACCTAGATCTGAAAAGTGGAAATCATATCCAATTTACTGTCCATTATACCACAAAGGGACCAAAGGACTGTAGATTTTAGATTTTCCTTGCTGAGATATACATGCTATTTTTATTTTCTCTTTGTTGATGTGTATTTACTTTATTAAGGCTGAAATAATTCTGGAAATGAAGAAACACAGTATCTTTGATTTGTCACTTTTCCACCGGCATGATATTGATACTCAAAACATTTCACAAGTTAAAATCTTCACACAATAGCACCTCTTGTATATATATATATAAGACTAGAAACATGCTGTGTCTACTTATAGCTTAGGTCTAGTATAGATAAGCTTAGTAATGTGTTATTCTGCTACTAGGTCTAAAATAGATGTAATATGGTACTTCCTGTAGAGAAGAGGAAGACATGAAATCAGTGGAAATGGAAACATTCTGCTTATTAGCAGCCCAGAAGTCAGTTCCTCAAGGCCTTTCTTTAGGACAATTGTTTCCATCCTTGACTGATCATTAGCCTCTCCTGGGAAGAATTTTTTTAAAAATCCAGTTTCCAGACCTTTCCCTAGAATTAATGAAAGAGAATCTCTGAAGTTTGATGTAATTCTTATATAGAATTACTTTATGAACTCCAGTGGTATCTAAGTTTTTATTTTTTAATAGTATTCACTTCAATATTGGTATAAAGTGCCACTCATAATGGAGATACTATATATATATATATATTCAGGTCAGTTCAGGTCAGCTGCTCAGTCATGTGTAACTCTTTGTCACCCCATGAATTGTAGCATGCCAGGCCTCCCTGCCCATTACCAACTCCCGGAGTTCACTCAGACTCACATCCATTGAGTCAGTGAGGCCATTCAGCCATCTCATCTTCTGCCATTCCCTTCTCCTCCTGCCCCCAATCCCTCCCAGCATCAGAGTCTTTTCCAATGAGTCAACTCTTCTCATGAGGTGGCCAAGTACTGGAGTTTCAGCTTTAGCATCATTCCTTCCAAAGAACATCCAGGACCAATCTTCTTCAGAATGGACTGGTTGGATCTCCTTGCAGTCCAAGGGACTCTCAAGAGTCTTCTCCAACACCACAGTTCAAAAGCATCAATTCTTCGGCACTCAGCTTTCTTCACAGTCCAACTCTCATATTCATACGTGACCACTGGAAAAACCATAGGCTTGACTAGTAGGACCTCTGTTGGCAAAGTAATCTCTCTGCTTTTCAATATGCTATCTAGGTTGGCCATAACTTTCCTTTCAAGGAGTAAGTGTCTTTTAATTTCATGGCTGCAGTCACCATCTGCAGTGATTTTGGAGCCCAAAAAATAAAGTCTGACACTGTTTCTACTGTTTCCCCATCTATTTCCCATGAAGTGATGGGACCAGATGCCATGATCTTCGTTTTCTGAATGTTAAGCTTTAAGCCAAGTTTTTCACTCTCCTCTTTCACTTTCATCAAGAGGACTTTTTGTTTCTCTTCAATTTCTGGATTAAGGGTGGTGTCATCTGCATATCTCAGGTTATTGATATTTCTCCCAGCAATCTTGATTCTAGCCTTTGCTTCATCCAGCCCAGCCTTTCTCATGATGTACTCTGCATAGAAGTTAAATAAGTAGGGTGACAATATACAGCCTTGACCTACTCCTTTTCCTATTTGGAACAAGTCTGTTGTTTCATGTCCAGTTCTAACTGTTGCTTTCTGACCTGCATACAGATTTCTCAAGAGGTAGGTCAGGTGGTCTGGTATTCCCATCTCTTTCAGAATTTTCCACAGTTTATTGTGATCCACACAGTCAAAGGTTTTGGCATAGTCAAGAAAGCAGAAATAGATGTTTTTCTGGAACTCTCTTGCTTTTTTGATGATCCAGCAGATATTGGCAATTTGATCTCTGGTTCCTCTGCCTTTTCTAAAACCAGCTTGAACATCTGGAAGTTCATGGTTCATGTACTGCTGAAGCCTGGTTTAGAGAATTTTGAGCATTACTTTACTAGCATGTGAGATGAGTGCAACTGTGTGGTAGTTTGGGCATTCTTTAGCATTGCTTTTCTTTGCGATTGGAATGATAATGGACCTTTTCCAGTCCTGTGGCCATTACTGAGTTTTCCAAATTTGCTGGCATATTGAGTGTAGCACTTTCACAGCATCATCTTTCAGGATTTGAAATAGTTCAACTGGAATTCCATCACCTCCACTAGCTTTGTTTGTAGTGATGCTTTCTAAGGCCCACTTTGACTTCACATTCCAGGATGTCTGGCTCTAGATGAGTGATCACACTATCGTGATTATCTTGGTCATGAGGATCCTTTTTGTACACTTCTTCTGTGTATTCTTGCCACCTCTTCTTAATATCTTCTCCTTCTGTGAGGTCCATACCATTTCTGTCCTTCATCGAGCCCATCTTTGCATGAAATGTTCCCTTGGTATCTCCAATTTTCTTAAAGAGATCTCTGGTCTTTCCCATTCTGTTTTTTTCCTCTATTTACTTTCACTGATAACTAAGGAAGGCTTTCTTATCTCTCCTTGCTATTCTTTGGAACTCTGCATTCAGATGCTTATATCTTTCCTTTTCATCTTTGCTTTTCACTTCTCTTCTTTTCACAGCTATTTGAAAGGCCTCCCCAGAAAGCTATTTTGCTTTTTTGCATTTCTTCTCCATGGGGATGGTCTTGATCCCTGTCTCCTGTACAATGTTTCATTTCTCCGTCCATATTTCATCTGGCACTCTATCTATCAGATCGAGACACTTAAATCTATTTCTCACTTCCACTGTATAATCATTATTTATATATGTGTGTATATATATACATATACATATATATACATCTTTTACATTTACTTCATTTTCTGTCCAAATTTACTGACTTTAATTAAGAAGGATTTAATGTTCCGCTGTTGTTGTTTAGTCAGTCACTAAGTCATGTCCGATTCTGCAACCCCATTGATGGCAGCAGAGAAGAACCTAATTTTTCCAGCATAGAGCAAAAATAGGAGAGTTACTGAGTTTGGAAAAAGGCCAGGAGAACCTGGAAGACACTGTTCTAGCAACTTTAAAGAGGAACCTTTTTATAATCCAGAATTTCTTCAGTTCCCATGGGATTATGTCAATAGTGATAACTGTTGTGTATTTCGGCTGCTTGTTTATATTTGCTGTCATGTCTTCTGCATTTCCTATTCATGGTGATATAATGTTTCACAACCTTCCTTGATTTATTCCTCTTACTTGCATCAGTTAACAGTTTTTACAATACAATGTCATAGGCAAGGTCATGGAGGATAGGACTACTCACCATTCCTCCCTGTTATAACACAGGCTAGAGCACAGCTGTGCCCTTTGCTGTTTTATGCTCATGGGTACTTAGTCACTCAGTCATGTCTGAGTCTTTATGACCCCATGTACTGTACCCCACTGGGCTCCTCTGTCCATGGGGATTCTCCAGGCAAGAATACTTGAGTGGATTGTCATGCTCTCCTCCAGGGAATCTTCCAGGGATTGAACAGTTCTCTCGCATTGCAGGGAGATTCTTTACCACCTGAGCCACCAGTGAAGCCAAAAGGTCAGCCCGGTGTGTTGGCCAGCAAACAATCCTGGGTCAACTGCTTGGAAGGCAGCTATGGTCATCACTATACCACCAACATAGAAGTAATAAAATGTGTTAATTGCTGTCATCTCATTCTGGAGCCGAACCTTCTTTTCATTTTCCAAAGTGGATCAGTGATCTGTTAATGGTTATATTTTTTTCTCTGACTATAATTTATTTAATTGTGTATATTTCTTTCTCTCCAAACAAAACTACAAGAATTCAAATTCTTCTTTGCAGCTACCATGAATGAATAATAGAATGTTACCAAAGAAATGTTTGTTGAATGAATGTGATAATGAGAAAATGGTTCCACACTTTTCCCTCTCTCTCTTTGTTCAATCCGCCCTTCCTCCCCACCTTCTCATATTTTTGGTCTAAATCAAGATCCTATGTCTGTTATGTGTCACTTTTTTGAAACTTGGGTTTCGGGGGTTTTTTTTGGTATGTGTATGAGTGTGTATGTGTGTTTACACACATATGAATATGTTTAATCTACTGCATGGCTATTATTTGAAACTAAGTGATCATGCCAAAATTCTGCTATATTTTCAAAGGTGACTAGGCCAAAAGGCTTAAACTGGATTTATACCACTGTGAATTCTCTTCTGACTGAATTCAAGTCATAGTACAGCCCTCCTGATTTGAATTTAGAACTAACATCTTCATAAAATAAGCATTGTTGAAGATCATATTAATACTCATGGGAAGACAGTTCCTCTGCATTAGGTATTGTTAGGTGGTTAGAATATGAAAAAGGAGTTGAGAATGGTGGTGGCTAAAAGGCAAAGGGAAAATCCCAAGAAAAATAGAATAAAGGAAGGTCCAAGGACCAGAGTGAGGACCTCTGGTAAAAGAAACAGCCCTCCTGGTTAGCCCAGTTTACACAGAGCAGGCTCGGGGGGAGGAGTAAACATATAAAAAGAGGACCCAAAATTGAGCAGGGCACTTCTCTTCTCTTCGCATCATTTGGGTCGACCTGCCCAGGGACCCAATTCTCGGGAGGCTGACATGCCTCAACTTGCCCAGGGATTCAGTCTCCAGGAGGTGGTCATGCCTCAGCCTGCCTGGAGATCTGCACTCTGACCCAGGGAGGCCTGGCTCTCAAGTTGCAACAAACCTGGGTAGGATGAGCTTCAGAAAGACTCACCCCTAAAGAAGTTCACCATGAAAATAAAAGGAAGCTTAATAGCTGTGGGACTGTACCTGGCCTCAGCAATAACTTAGGAGTCCAGTAAGAACCCCACTGCCTTTCTGGAAAGTCTAAAAGAGGCCGTCCAAAAGTTTATCAATCTGGACTTCAACTCTTATAAGGGACAAGTGATTTTAAAGGACAAATTCCTTTCTCAATGCGCATCAGACATCAGGATAAAGTTACAACAGCTACAACAGCAGGACCCTGCTGCTTCTTTAGATGAGATGGTCCAGACAGCCACCAATACCTTTTATAACAGAGATCAGGAGAGGGAGGCCAAGGCTCAGGAAAGGGAGAAAAGGAAAGAGACAAGGCATGCCCAGATGCTGGCTGCCCTCCAGGGAAGCTCCATGGTAAACCCCAAGTCCTTGAAGGACAAGGCACAAGGCAAATCCCTAATCTGCAGACAGGTGGGACATTGGGCCAAACAGTGTCTAAACTGTGACAAATCTCCTAAAACAGCTTGCTACAAATGCCATCAATTGGGACACTGGGCAGCACTCTGCCTTCAGGACCCAAGAGCCTCAAGGTCAAGCACCAAGCCTTCCTTCACAATGGTTCAACAGGACTGATGTGGCCCATTCCAGTCAGCCTGCCTGTCACAGACAACCATCATGGGGCTGGAGCCAAGCGTGCAACTGGATGTGGCAGGTAGGTCCGAAAATTTCTTGGTTGACACAGGGGCTACCTACTCTGTCCTGACCTCCTACTCTGAGCCTTCTCCCCCCAAACCTGTACCATTTGGGGTGCTACAGGAAAAATAATTACAAAAAGATTCACTCGACCACTTCTTTGTTGCTGGGATAGACAAATATTTTCCACCAGTTTCTGGTGGTCCCTGAATGTCCTACTCCCTTATTGGGAAGAGATTTACTCACTAAACTGCAGACCCCCCCTTGTGATGGGAAGTTTTTCAGCCCATAGAGCCCTGTAGCTTCTAGCTACTACTGAGGAACCCATGACACCCTCTCCAATAGCGAGGGACCAAAAACTATGGGAGGACAAAATTAACCCCCAGGTGTAGGATCAGGGGACTCCTGGACGAGCCCACCAAGCTGAACCAGTCATCATTTTCCTCCAAGATCTCACTCAGTTTAACAAACCAGAAACAATACCCCCTCAGGAGAGAAGCTTGGGAAGGACTACAGCCTCTAATAAATAAATTCCTTGCTGTGGGCTATTGATCCCCATCAATTCGCCATGTAACACCCCAATCCTCCCTGTAAAGAAAAAGGACAAGACCTGGAGAATCGTTCAAGATCTCCAGATCATAAATGAAGCTGTAGTGCCTCTCCATCCCACAGTACCCAGTCCCTATGTAATCTTGGGAGAAATCCCACCCAGTGCCAAGTGGTTTACAGTCTTACATCTCAAAGATGCATTCTTTTGCATACCACTTTCTAAAGAACCCCAATATCTTTTTGCTTTCAAGTGGGAAGCTCCAGGAGAAATACACCAATAGAAAACTTGGACAGTATTACCTCAGGGGTTCAAAGATAGCTCCCACCTGTATGGGCAGGCTCTTAGCCAGGATCTCCTAGATCTGGGCCTGGGACCTAATAGGAAAAATATTACGATACATAGATGACCTACTAATCTTCTCTCCAGATGAGAAAAATACCCAACAACATGCAATTCAGTTTCTAAACTTTTTGGCAGAGAGGGAATATAAAGTCTCCCATGCTAAAGCACAGATGGCTGAGACAAAGGTCACTTACCTGGGAGTGATTACACACGGTCCAGGAGGCTGTTTTCTGATCAAGTACAAGGAATCCTCCAGTTGCCCTCGCCAATGACTCAAAAACCGTTGCAAGCTTTCCTGGGGCTAGGTATTTTAGAACCTGAATGCCCAACTATGGTCTAATTACCCAGCCCTTAAATGAAAGCTTGTAGGGACAGGATGATTCAATTCCACTGATGTGGGGAACTCCTCGAAAGAAGGCAGGGGCTACACTAAAACAAGCCTTAACTCAGGCACCTGCCTTGAGGTTGCCAGACCCAGAAAAAGCATTCCAACTTTATGTCCATAAAATAGAGAAATAGCCTTGGGAGTGTTAACTCAAAGTTTGGAACCTGAGTCCCAGCCTGTAGCTTACTTATCCAAGAGGCTTGACCCATCTGCCTGAGGCTGGCCTCCCTGCCTTCAAAACCTTGCAGCTATTCTAATCCTGATAGAAGATGCTTTAGAACTCTCTTTTGGGGACAAAATAACTATTTTTACCACCACCAAGTGAAACAGCTCCTAATGGGAGAGGTCATTTATGGATATCAGATCAAAGAATCCTCAGATATCAAGTAGTGCTGACGGAAAATCCAGGCCTGACAATATACCCTTCAGAAGTTCTTAACCCAGCCACCCTCCTGCCTACCCCTGAAAGCTCTTTCCCCTTTTAATCTTGCCTAGAAACCTTGGACCACTGGACAAAACCCCAAGAGGGACTGTCAGAAGATCCTTGGACCAATCCTGAGGAAATCTGGTACACTGATGGAAGCAGCTTTGCCCTAGAAGGAAAAAGAAGAGCTAGATATGCAGTAATCTCCAATTTTGAGACCATAGAGTACTTTTGCCATGAGGTACTTCAGCCCAATTAGCTGAGCTCATAGCCCTGACTCAAGCTTTAGAGCTGGTAAAAGGATAAAGAGTAGCCATTTACACTGACTCCAAGTATGGCTTTCTGGTGCTACATTCACATGCTACTATTCAGAAAGAAAGAAGCCACTTGACCACCTGAGGGTCCCCAATCAAATATGGTGATCAAATCCTTAGGCTCTTAGAAGCAATTCATCTGCCCTCTGAGGTTTCAGTCACCCACTGTAAAGGACACCAAAAAGGAAGCACAGAAGCGGCATGAGGGAACCAAGCAGCCAATTAGGCAGCGAAGAGAGCAGCATTACAGAACAATGACCTAATAGGGGTTGCCACCTTAGCTCCACAGACTAATTTGCCAGAAACTCCTTCATATACTGAAGGAGAGACTCTTAAAGCTAAGAGAGAGGGCTTTCAAGAAGATCATATGGGGTGGTTCCAAAAGGAGGGACTCCTTTTTCTGCCTGGGAACCTCCAATGGAAGTTGGTTAATTTCTTACATGCCACCATTCATTTAGGGGAAAAGGCCCTTCAAAGAATACTAGAAAGGACCTTCAGAGGAACAGGCCTCCAAATGACTATAAGGCAAGTGGTCTCCTCTTGTCCCACTTGCCAATGAAAAAAACCCCAAGGAGCTCAAAACCCCAGCTGGCCCAGCCCATCCAACAACGTGTGACCTACTCAGGAGAGGACTGGCAGATGGGCTTCACCCAGATGCCAGTTTCTCAAGGGTATAAATACCTATTAGTCATGATAGATACATTCATAGGATGGATTGAAGGCTTTCCCACCCAGACTGAGAAGGTTGAGGAGGTGGTGAAAAAAAAAAAAACAACTCTCCATGAAATCAATCTGCTATGATTGTTTCGTGTATTATCAATTGTCTAACCTGTTTTCTCTCTGCCCAGGTCACTAAATGACAATATGCAGTGTCAGTTCAATAAGGATATATAAAACTAGAGCTGACCATGGAAAATATCACTCATCCTTTGATGGGCACCGCTATAAGGACTCAGAGGCTTGAGACTAGCAAGAGGGGGAGGTTCAATGGCCCTTGCTGCCCCAGTTCAGCAGGAAGTAGCCAGAGAGACTTGGATACCCCTATTCCCAAAGAATTGGGCCTCCCACCTCTTGAGCGGGAAATGTTAGGTAGTTAGAATAGGAAAAAGGAGTCCAGAATGGCGGTGGCTAAAAGACAAAGAAGGGAAAAGCCCAGGAAAAGAGAACAAAGGAAGGTCTGGACCAGAGTGAGGACCTCAGGTAAAACAAACAGCCCTCCTGGGTGGCCCAATTTACATAGGGCAGGCTCAGGAGGAGGAGGAAAAAACACATAAAAAGAGGAGCCAAAGTTGAGCAGGGTGCTTCTCTTCCCTTCATGTCTTTTGGGTTGGCCCACCCTCATGTCTTGAAGATGTATTTTCCTTTGCTTTCTAAATAAAACTGAGCTGTAAAACAGAGCTGCAACACTGGTCCGTCTGTCACTCCAAATTTTTGCTGTGGTGAGAAAGAACCAAGGAAATTACACACTCCCCCAACAGTATGAAGCATGTTGAGTGATAACTTCAGAACGATTATTTTCTGAAGAGATCCAATAATGATTTCACCTTCCCCACCCCTACCCTGAACTTTAGTGATGGCTGTCATCTCCTTACTCTTATGATTACTCTCTTATTTCATTATTTTCTCAGACATTGATTTTGGCCTGTCATTGGAAAACTGGTTGTGTAAATTTCATGTTTACAAATATTAACATAGATCTCCATTAAGAAAAAAATACAATAAAGCACTTTTCATAAGGATACAAAGAGTATCTTTTCAATATGGACTTGTGAAAAGATTCTGCATGTAAAGTTTTATCTTTAAAAATGAATAGGGTTACAAAAGAATGACAAGCCTTTAAGAGGTAAAGAGTTATATATGATAGAATATTTACTTGTAGCTAAATTCATATATTTAAAAAAGATTAGTGTTTTTGCAATATGTCTTTATTTCTTTTTGCTAATCAAATGTGTTGTGGTTTTTTTGCAGTGCTTTATAAAACAACAATTTGTGCAGTGATTAAATGTCTAACAAGGATTTTTATGACTGTTTGCTGAACACAAATGTGTTTAGCTTAGTAGTTTGGAGTTATTAAGTGAGCCATCATAATTTAATGTTTTGAATAAAAGAAATTATAGACCTTGCCTTAATTTTGCAGGAGGATCATATGACAATGGAAGTTATGTACTTCAAATGTTACTGATTCCACATTCCCAACACCCCATTTGCAAACACATCAATAAAACTCTTCTCTTTCACTTGGATTTATTCTTTAAGGCAAAAAATCCATAGAAAGTATAAATAAAGGGGAAAATTGATTTTCTTGTAAGAGAGAATGGAAAGGGAGGAACTAATAATTATTGAGCATCTAGTACATATCAACCACTATACTTGATATCCTACGTCCTCTCATTTAAGTCACAATATAACCCACAAAGACGCAGCCGATCCACATTGTATAGGTAATGAAAATGAAACTGAGGCTTAGTGAAGAGGTTAAATAACTTGTCCCAAAGCTTACTAGTCTTTGTCAAATAAATGGCAGAGTTTGATTCTAATACAAATCATTTATTTCCCTTCATCAAACTGCTTCTCAAATTTTCTTATACTCATGTTATTTGATGTGTGCAAACACACAAATCCATCTAAGCACTTTAACTCAGTTCTATAACGGTCAGCAACAGCATCATACGAATCTTGCAATTACTGAGAATGCATTTCACCTCGACCACTTTTGTAGCCCATGTACAGATGCTCACAGTTTAAAATGATCATTATATCCCTTAATCAACCAATATAGATTGAATACTTCATCTCTTCTTATCTGAAATCAGGAAAATAGATCATTTCCCTGAGAAAGATGGGAATGCACATGGGACATTAAATCACAAACATCTGAGGAAGGAGAGAAATAATGTTTGAAAAGCATTTAAATATATTCCATACATTCTGCTAGATGTTTCCACACACAACATTTGCTGTAATTTACCCCAAACTCTTTGAACCCAATCTCTAGCACATGCATACATGTTTTCTCATTTGTTCTTTCTCTTTTTCTACCAAATTATCTCTATTTTATATAAACTGAGACTGAATAAGTTAATTAATGGCTATTATGGGATAGCCAAGAATACAACTTGGGTTTCTAGGACATCTAAACTCATGCTTCTGGATACTGGGAATGGTGATAGGATAAGTAACAATGGATGGAAAGGGATGACCTCCTTCAAGTACCTCTGTATTTACTTCTTTTATAATAGTAAGTGAATTAGATATTTACTGAAAACCCCATCTTCCTATCACCTGTAAATCATAATTGCTGTTGCAATTTTTATCTTCTTGACAACTGTCTATCACAAGTGTCAGAGATAACTCACTCACTCAAAATTAGAAGACATATATATAGGCTGCCAGGCTCTTCTATCCATGAGATTTCTCAGGCAAAAATCCTGGAGTGAGTTGCAATTTCCTTCTCCAGGGAACCTTCCTGTCCCAGGGATTGAAACCAGGTCTTCTGCATTGGCAGGAAGATTCTTTACCACTGAGTCACCAGGGAAACCCATATATATATATATATATATAAATTTTATGCTCAATATTCTCCAACTACTGTGATCCATTCCCACCATCTCTCTTTGATTTCTCTCAATCAAATTTTAATGTTCTATGCCAGGGTTCTGTAAACTATGGCTCATAGGAAACATATGGCCCTTTACTTTTTTTCATATGTTCCACAAAGTAATAATAGATTTGTATAGTTTTAAATGTTTGACCAATAAAAAAAGTCAAAGGAAGAATACTACTTAGAGACAATGTGATAATTATATGAAATTCAAATTTCAGCAACTATAATTGACTATCAGGTTGTCATATTCACACCTATTCACATGTTGTCTCTGCTGCCTTAGTGGTACCACAGCAGAATTGAGTAGTTTTGAACTCTGTGACCTACAATCCCTAGAACAGATACCATTTGATTCCTTCCATTAAAAGTATTGAGACTCTGTTTGAAGCTCTTATCCCATGCTACACATCCTCAGAACAACCACTTCTACCTAGATTGTGACCACCAGACTACCTCAGACCCAGAGAACAGAGAGTCAGTCAGGCAGTTTCACAGGGATGTTTCAAAGACTGCCAAACCCAACATGACCACAATGGGGCTCAAAATCTTCTTCCCCCAAACTAGATCATCTTCCTGTGATTCCAACTGCAGAGAAAAGCACCAATCTACTCAATCACCCAAACCAGAAACCTGAGCATCTTTGATTCTTTCCTTACCCTCCTTCATTCCCGTACAAATACCAGGAACTGTAGACCCTCATCTCCCAAGTATCCTCCAAATCTATTCTCTCATTGCATAGATCAGCACTAACTCTGAGGCCACTATCATATATTGCCTGTTCTAATACTAGTGTTGCCTAATAAAGACTCCTGACTCCAGGCTTGCTTTGTTTACTTTATACTCTCCACTGATCAGATCTTTGCAAAGTGCAATTTTATGTAGGTCACTACTTTGCTTATAACTCTTCAATGATTCCTTATTTCCTTTAGTATAAAGTACACATTCTCCTCATCATTTCTTATATCCCTGCTACCTAATTTAAACTCAGGTTTTTGAACATGCTATACTCCCTTAAAACTTATTTTCTCTATTAAATGCACTACAATCTACTCATAACACCTAATCCAAAAACCTAGCAAATACTCCTTAACCCGTCAAGACTTAAATGGTTATTTTTGTGCTCTAAGTGTTTCTTATTTTACTTTGTAATTTACCACACTGGAATATATGATCCTTGCAGGGCAAAGGCCACTGGTCTGTTATCTTTGTCACTGTATTCCCAGACCTACAAAAACTCTCACATAGAGGATAAGTGTTAAAAGAATATATGTTGAAAGAATTAAATGGAAGTCTTGACACATATGTCAAAATAATTTTAGTCAAAATAAATCTCTAAAAGCAAAACAAAATCCCTACCTCTGGTTATTTCGTTCAAGAAGAAAAGCTGGATAAAGTTATTTTGCCAGTATTTTGTCTGTGAAAATTCTCTAAAAGAGTATTCAGCAGTGCTAAGTAGAATCTTAGTCACAGCCAGAAAATATCATTATTTCCCTAGGAACTCATCTAAAAATGACACATGCCTATAATCTCAGCACCACTTATATTTAATTAACTGTCACTATCATTCGACTAATATATTTTATCATGTTTTTTATAAAATGAGCATTGGCAGAATGATACCTATGTAATATCATGCAAAATATTATATATTAAAGGGCAGCAGCATGGGTCTTTAGAAAACAAAATATAATCGCCTCTTTAGTGGAATATAGGTAAGATGTATATGCCTAATCTGAATCTGAGTATACTAGTGATAACAAGTCTTATAAATTGTAGAGATAAAGGGGGAAGAATGGAATAACAAAAGAATTTATGTAAAATCTCATCTAATACTACCTCCCATGCAGTGGGAGTCCTTCAGTAAATAATTAAATCACATCATTGTCCATATTTATTATCTGAAAATCAAATGCTCCAGAATTTCTAATATTTTTCTTCATGTTCTACCACCAAATGTACTTGCCTCTGAGAAATATGATTGCTTCTCTATCGAGACTGTGTCTTTCTCTTTCTTGTTGTTATTCATTTTTTACCACATCAATCTATTTTTAGATGAATTAATTTATGTATTCATTAACATTAGAGACAAAGCCTCATAGAATATGATAAGCACAGTAATCAAGAAACAAGTAGTATGTGAGACAAAGGTCAAATTTAACTTATCTTGTTAACAGAATAAATAATTTAGTAAACTATAAGATGTGCAAAAGAATAAATAGACAATATGATGGAAGAAAAGAGGATATTGCTTATGCTTATGGATAGAAAGGGATGAAAAGATTTACTCAAGATCACGTGTCCTCTGGACTGACATTTTTGTCACATCGAAGTCAGAAACTGGTGATAGGCAATGTGGCCCAAATAAATATAAGGTACCTGCACTCAATGACCCACATCCCTTCTCCCAGAGACGCTCAGGGACAAGCATCCATAGCCACAGTTACAGTTCCATCAGAATTTATTTGTTTACTAACTGAGAATTCCTTTCAGAGAATATCTGATATGTTAAGATACTTTCATTAGGGGACTTGAGGAAACAGTTAAAATCTTGTGTGTGCACTCTTCCCCCATAATGTCTCCCTTCATGTTAATCAAGCAGCTTACTAAAACTGGGGAATTACCTTAGGGAAGTTCAGGGCAAAGCAGAAAACAGCTTGTCTTTTCCATCACAATCAAAACTCATGAGAATCAACTGGTAAGCCCATAGGGGCTTGACTAAGAAAATTGTCTGAATCAAATTTCAGGCTGAATCTAGCCTCTAGGTACTGCTCTGTAGGCTTCAATTAAGGGTTTAATTCTCTATTCGCTGTTGTAAATCATAGCTGGCCACAGAAAGGCATTCTTAACCACAGCCCCCTCCCACATAATCACCGTGAAGCAATAACATTTCACAGCTTGGACATAAAGCACTGACAAGTTTTTGCAATAAAATGTGACCTTTACTGTTCAAAAATGTTTTACAACATCTGACAAACCATTTTCTTAATATGAAGATATATATTCAGTCACTTGATGAATTAAAATAGCATAAACAAGTTAATTTTGGGGAAGATCTGAACCACAATATGTTTCAAATGAGGGGAATTTACTTTTATATTTACCTACATTAATATATATATATATATATAATAGATCATGCTTTTGTTAAGGAAAAGAACTATTCAAACCAAACATCCTTAAAGGGAAAGCTAGACTTACTTAGAATATCTGTACAACAGTAGAAACATCCATGAATTTGGAATACTTGAATCTTAATATTCCTTGCTAACGGTACTTTGACGAAAAAGTAACATAAGAGAAATGCCTTTAAGTGGAATCTACTTTCACACTATTGCTTTCATTCATCCATCTTATGCTTTATGGGGCATTTGAGTGCGCGTTAAAATCACAGAACACAGAGTTCCAAATCAAAGGAAGATGAGACAGAGTTCTGGAAAACTGTACAAAACTAGTTTTTAAATAACTTCTTCTTTAAAGCAGAACAAGAGAATATTCAGTAGCAGGGATTTTGCTGGACTTGATCACACAAATGCCAATCAAAGGGGCTTAGAAATCCCCAAGAGGAGTCTTTAGAGAGTCTGTGTAATATTTTTTTTCTCTTAATGTTTATGATAGTACATCCCAAATGCATTTGTAAAGGCAAAAACAAAAATGATCAGGCTGTAAAAGCAACATTCAATGTTTCTAGGTATAAGAAACTTTCCTAAAATATGTATCTATGCACATAGCTTTTAAGCATATTAATATGACATCACTGGGGGTGTCATGTTAAAAACAGAAAAAGCATACAAAGATAGGATGTGGCACAGAATAAAATTTCAGAGGGTTCTTATAACTGCTTACCTATTACATACCTCATTCACACTTAAACATGTAAAAACTTAAGATATTATATGACATCATTTATGTTTCTGCTCCAGAGTCACTGGAGTATAGAATAGAGACACATTCATTATGCAGTCTCTTCATACTTACCTAGAACATGGGAATCTGCTCAGAGTTTTAGCCTGAAGCATCATGAAATTAACTTGATCTGGGATAGACTTGGGGGCAACTTGGATATATTCTTGCCAGGAACTAGAATTCAAATATTTTCTGAAAATAACAGAGAAGCTGAACAAATCATTCATTCATTGATGAATATTCTTAGGAAGGAAATGTGTCTTATTTAATTTTGTATCACTGAAGTCCACCGATCTTTGAGCGGAGAATATGTATTCAGCAGGAGACCTGGGTTTGATCCCTGGGTTGGGAAGAACCCCTGGAGTAGGGTATGGCAACCCATTCCAGTATTCTTGCCTGGAGAATCCACATGGACAGATTCTAGACTGGCAGGCTACAGTCCATGTGATCGCAAAGAGACGGACACAGCTGAGCGACTAAGCACAGCACAGCATGTATTCAGCAATGTATACAAATGAATTGATTTTTATAAATTTATCTCCACGTGCAAATACATATTTTTCTCATAGATTCAGATAAAGTATGTTTATAAGCACAAAATATCTATCATTAATACCAGAGCCTCCATTCATAATATAGGATAGCCATCAATAATTATATAATTTTCTATAATTTTCCTTATATTATATTTATAAGGCAACAGTAGTTACCACTTACAAGCTCAAAGTTGTTTTTTGAAGTGCTAAGAAACAGTCAATGATAAAGCCTTCTCTGCAGGGGAGAGTGTTTGGGAGCACAGTTTCCTTGGCTCCCTATAGGATTTCACAAATCTTTCTCTGCAAGAAATTTGTCTTCAGCAATCTCTAGTCTATTACATCTGCCCAGAAGGCCTCAGAAATTCTCTGTGCTGGTGGTAGGTCATATATTTTAGAACAACTGAATTAGTTAAATGATGAAACTAAAGTATGTTTGTCCAAAAGCCTCTTTCTAGAACCGTATTACTTGCATATTTAAATAATATAATTATTTACTGCTTCGAGTAATACTTTAGAGGGAAAGTCATCCCAGAGATACATACAGTATATACAGTGTGACTTATAACTCCATTTTCCCTTTTCTGCCAGTGGTCCCATCTATATAAGTAAGGCTAAATTTCTTTATTTTATCACAGGTAATCAAAACATACCCGGCACCTCTCTCCTCATCTACTGAGTGCTTATCTGGCACCTGATGTGCAGGCATCAAATTCATTTTAGATTTAGCCAGTGCTCCAGGCCTTCTCTAAATGAATGAAATCTACATTTCCTCTGTCTCCTTCAGAGGACAACTCCATGACAATCGAAATATCTCACCCATCATTTCATGGTTAGCCATCTCCTTGCCTTTACTTTTCCTGTATTTCTTGCATGATACATCCTGCCTCTGACTTCTTAAAGCTTAACTATTTTTCAAAGCTCATTTCATGTCAATTTTATTCAATTAGGTCTTTCCTGACAATTGAGGGCCACAGTAAGTTTTCTTTTCATTGATCAGTGGTGTAACATGATTTGAGGTCAGAATACTTGACTCAGATTCAGGTATGGCACTTAATAACTGTATAATCTTATGGAATTGTTTTAACCTCTTTCTTCCTCAGTTTCCTCCCTGTGAAATAGGCACAGTTAGACTGCAGTTTTAACTGAGAAATCTTTGTAGAACTATCTGGTCGAGCTCGTGCTCTGCTCTTGTCACCCTTTCTGAAATCTTGTTTTCCCAGCATTCTAGAAGCTTCTATAGGAATCTACTCTATCATAGCTTCAAAAATATCATACATCATAAGTAATAATATTATTAATAAATAATGTCATAAATACTGTTTTATGACAGTTTTTATCATCAAGATAGCATATGTAATAGCTAACATAGGATATAGTGCCTATGTAGCAGTATTTATATAGTATCCATGTAGTCATAATATAGAACTTACAGGATAATATATAGTAAGTATTCTATATAGTTTGCAATCTATATAGTATAGTAAGTAGCTCCATGCCTAAATAAGTCACAATACTTTTCAATAATATGTATTTCTAATTCTAACTTAATTCACAAGTTTCACCAAACATTAAATTATTTAATGTGATTTAAATGAAAAATATCATTAATTAATATATAATTAATATTTGCAAAATAGAAACAGTAACTAGATGTTAAGTTATATAGCCATGAACAGAGAGTAAATTATTAGAGTTCAACTATATTATTGCAAGTATTTGAGAATGAGATATAATTTTTACATGAACTCTTGGGGAACAACACTTATTTTTCCATATCTACATATATCTAATATCATCTCCTGTGTGTTTTAGCTATTTTTTCAATTTGAGCTTTTCTAAATACCATGCTATGCAAATATCTATAGCTATAAATACACATTAGAAATATAACTTCCTAATGAAATAAACCTATCTGTTTACTCTGGGATTTTATACTCTCAGGTTTGGGAATAGTCAAGTACTCAAACTATGATATTTTTTCCTACACCCAGTATTTATTTCATTTTTCTTAGTATATGTAATAAGCAGATCTCATTAGTTTTAATGTGCATTTCTTCACAACAGAGTTCAGAATTAACAAGTTTTGACAAACATATGAAATAATCAGCTATCTTCTCTACATAGGACAGTCTGAATTACGAAGTAACAGGCACTATAGTATTAGTTTCAGCTTGATTTATTTTTACTTATTTTAACTTGGATATATTTGCATAAAGTGAAAAGATTCAGTGTTATTTACTGTATTTTGGACCCAGCAATGTTAGGCTTAATTTTATCATGGCTTGCTCCACCCCACCACCACCAAAACAAATCGAGAAATAAAGAGCATGAACAAACAAGATTCATAATTAGGTCCACTTGTACTAAACAAAGACTTGGTCTGGGAAAACCAACTGCTACATATCTTCCATTATTGCTATGGTTTAACGATCTGTTAAAACAAATCTGTGCTCTCATTTTTGGAAATAAAAGGTACTATTTAATGAATAGCCTCTTCTGAGTGTGTTCAAGTCTATTTGGGGACACATAAATTCACTATAAATGATCCAATAGAAAAGATGGTTGAGCCTGAGGGTCATGGTTTTCTATGTCTCTATGGAAACCTAGCAGAAATTGTGTTTTTACGGATATTTATTCGCATTTCAATTGTCTTCAGATGATCACTTTGTTGTCAATCAAGCCTTAAGACATGGAAAGAGTTGAGTTTGTAAATAATCTATTTTGAAATTAAATTAAGGGTGTTAAAGTGATTCACTCCAACTTTGTCAAAGCAATCACCTGCTTTGTATGCTTCACGTATAGTGTTTACTTTACACCTGAAACTTGCATCCAGCTTTGCATGATCAGGTTCATAGAAAAAAAATGTCCTGATTATTTATCATTTAGATTCTGTATTTTCAGTGACGGACTGACACCTCCTCATCTCTCATTTCTTCTGAGTTTAACTTCAGTGAACTGAGATTCCTAGACACTATATTCACCACAATAAAACAATGACACTTTTCTTGCTCAAACCTAATGCAGATCATTTTCAAAACAGCAGAGTTTTCAAATCACCTGTATTGCCTTTTCCTGTGTAAAGTTCTGCTTTAGTCCTCAAATGGCTACTTCCAGTAGGACTCCAGGCAAGAAAGAAAGAAAGAAATCAATCTTGATGGGAGAACGTCAGATCCAGAGGTGGGAAACATGACTTTCCATCTGATTAAGAAATCTTAAAAGCAACAAGGTATGTGTATGTGTTCAATCGCTTCAGTTATGCCTGACTCTTTGTGACCCTATGGACTGTAGCCCACCAGGCTCCTCTGTCAATGGGATTCTCTAGGCAAGAATACTGAAATGGGTTGCCATGCTGTCCTTCAGGGGATTTTCCCAACCCAGAGACTGAACCCACATCTCCTGCATCTCCTGCACTGCAGGCAGATTCTTTACCCACTGAGCTACATGGGAAGCCACGTATAAGGTGTCTGTAAATACACACATTATATGTATGTGTGTGTGTATATATATATATATACACACACACATACATATATACATTCCTTTCAATTCTGTCAATTTCAACACTGCCTAAATTCATATGGTTTGGAATTAAACTGAAATAAGAAATATAAAAGGCTACAGGAAAGTTATATTTTAAAACAATTAAAATGAGTTAAAAAGTTTATTGAAAAAATATGTGTTTAATGGGGCCTAAGAAATGGGGTACAAGGATAAACAAGAATTACCAGGAAGTCCCAGAATAGGGGAAAAATATGGAAAACTTATGAAATAAGACAATAACAATAATTTCCACATAGGATTAGAAATGAGAAGGTTTTAATTCAATCAAAATAAATCTCAATTACGGATCCATGTTACACTAGAAATATTACAAGTTCCTGGAGATAAAAATGTGATCACAACATAATTTTATTTATACTTTTGAAGTTTTATAATTCAGTGGTAGACACCATGATGTAAGCACATCAGGTCATTAACTTTAATAGGGACCAGAGGAAAGGTAGAAAAAGAATTATGGATGAAACACAAAGGAGGCAACAATAAACTCTACCTTGGAAGGTACAATTGGGGAAACTTAAAAAATTAGTTCAATTTAAATTTGGGGGTTACCTAATACACGATTTTATCTATTTTTATTTTATTGGACAGATTTTTATAAATGGTATTTTTGGAACTCTCAATACACTTCATCTTTGTTACAACCCTGTGAGTTACTGGTGTCATTATTCCAACTGTATAAAAGAGGAAAACTGAAACTCAGAGACTTTAAGAAATTTGCCCAAGATGGTGCAACTAGGCAGTGGGAGAAATAGTATTCAGAGTCAGGCCAACTTGGTTTACTATAATGTGACGCTGCTTTGTTAAAAAAAAGTTAATAAACACTGCTCAGCTCTTCATATAAACTTTTTTTTACCACCTGAAATAATATTATATCTGTTCCAAGTACATTTTTTAAAATATAAAGTTTTAGATTTTTAAAAAATATAATGTTTAGATTTTTTACATTGTCCATGGGCAATAGTCTCTTATAAAGAAAATACTGAAGAAAATAATGAGAATATCACTACTGAAATTCTTTTAGTACATCAAGAATGCCTGAATTTCTGCCCTTGTGCCAGTACATAATACATTTTCTCATACACAGACTAAACTCCATTCTACCAAACAGGGGGAAGATAGATCTAACTTAAAAAAAAAAAAAAAGTTTTGACTATATGCACACGTGGAAGTTAACTTTCAGAAAAGCCCACAAAATATTATAATAAGTACCGTCAATGAGGAGAGAATTCTGACTCTAGAAACGCAATACGCATTTAGTGGTTTGATTCAGTGACTGCAAATACGGGGGAGCCAAGTTTAACATGACAGAGGCAGACCCAAGCTGGGATTCCCTACAGGGGAAGCCAGGCCTTGTGACTGTCAATGTGTATCCCAAGTGGTCCCTCCAGAACAGCCCTATCAATAGAGTAGAGTGGTCCAAAACAGGGGCAGAGGGTCAGATGAACCTGAGTGTAAGTAATGTGACTCAGTTCAGTTCAGTTCAATCGCTCAGTCGTGTCCAACTCTTTGTGACCCCATGAATCACAGCACGCCAGGCCTACCTGTCCATCACCAACTCCCAGAGCACTCAAACTCATGTCCATCGAGTCAGTGAAGCTATCCAGCCATCTCACCCTCTGTAGTCCCCTTCTCCTCCTGTCCCCAATCCCTCCCAGCATCAGAGTCTTTTCCAATGAGTTAATTCTTCACATGAGATGGCCAAACTACGGGAGTCTCGGCTTTAGCATCATTCCTTCCAAAGAACACTCAGGACCGATCTCCTTCAGAATAGACTGGTTGGATCTCCTTGCAGTCCAAGGGACTCTCAAGAGTCTTCTCCAACACCACAGTTCAAAAGCATCAATTCTTTGGTGCTCAGCTTTCTTCACAGTCCAACTCTCACATCCATACATGACCAAAGGAAAAACCATAGCCTTGACTAGACGGACCTTTGTTGGCAAAGTAATGTCTCTGCTTTTCAATATGCTATCTAGGTTGGTCAAAACTTTCCTTCCAAGGAGTAAGTGTCTTTTAATTTCATGGCTGCAGTCACCATCTGCAGTGATTTTGGAGCCCCCAAAAATAAAGTCTGATGCTGTTTCCACTATTTCCCCATCTATTTCCCATGAAGTGATGGGACTGGATGCCATGATCTTTGTTTTCTGAATGTTGAGCTTTAAGCCAACTTTTTCACTCTCCTCTTTCACTTTCATCAAGAGGCTTTTTAGTTCCTCTTCACTTTCTGCCACAAGGGTGGTGTCATTGCATATCTGAGGTTATGGATATTTCTCCCGGCAATCTTGATTCCAGCTTGTGCTTCTTCCAGCCCAGCGTTTCTCATGATGTACTCTGCATAGAAGTTAAATAGGCAGGGTGACAATATACAGCCTTGACGTACTCCTTTTCCTATTTGGAACCAGTCTGTTGTTCCATGTCCAGTTCTAACTGTTGCTTCCTGACCTGCATATAGGTTTCTCAAGAGGCAGGTCAGGCGGTCTGGTATTCCCATCTCTTTCAGAATTTTCCACAGTTTATTGTGATCCACACAGTCAAAGGTTTTGGCATAATCAATAAAGCAGAAATAGATGTTTATCTGGAACTCTCTTGCTTTTTCCATGATCCAGCAGATATTGGCAATTTGATCTCTGGTTCCTCTGCCTTTTCTCAAACTAGCTTGGCTTGAACATCTGGAAGTTCACAGTTCACATATTGCTGAAGCCTGGCTTGGAGAATTTTGAGCATTACTTTACTAGCATGTGACTCAAGTCAATTTAAGTCACTTTACTCTGAGCTTCCACTTTTGCTAAATGGAATGTCAAATCACAAAAAATGGAAAAAGTAAATAATCAAAATCTACTAGTTTTGTTACATACATACACATTTATAACAAATATGGAAGTAAATGTATACATATTATATATATACACATATATATAATATATATACAGATATATATATATACAGATATACATTAGATAGATAGACATTCTGCACTGCTCTCAGTTGACATGTGCACATATAAGACTAAGTTGCTGTATATAGTTAAGAATCTAGGAGTTACCAACAGAGGAAAGGTTGTAAGGGTGGTGAAGAGACAGCAAATGGTGCTGTAAAAGATGAGACATAAGGAATGATAGATTCGACTCATGCAGCAAGTTAGTATGTGTGTTAGTCACTCAGTCATGTCAGACTCTAAACAGTGGAGTGGGTTGCCATTCCCTTATCCAGCAGATCTTCCCAACCCAGGGATCAAACCTGGGTCTCCGGCATTGCAGGCAGATTCTTTACCATCTGAGCCTCTAGGGAAGCACCACAGCAAGTCAGTAAACTCAGCCTTAAAGGAGCTGTCCTGCAGGAAATTTCTGGGGACACAAATGGCGAAGGGGTTTAGGTGTCTTAATAAATAAATCAAGTAGGACTTTCTCTCGCAGGTCCACTACTTGCAACCTTATTACAGCGGTGGTACTACCCTTGTCAGTTTTCAGACTCTTCATCACACCCAGCTTTCCTAATCTTCCCTCAGCTTATACACTAATGAACTGCTTGTACTCTCAGTTATTGGTCTCTGCAATGCAACTCTTAAAGTCATAAATCAAAAAGAAATATCTTTTTTTGAAGGAATGCAGTACATTATACTGTATTTAATGAATATCCCATAATGCCTCTGAAAAGGCTCTTAGAGTTTATCATGTAAGTATCTATAAACAGATAATATTCAAATATGCATTTTATGCTTGATAGAATATAATTTTCCTCTTGAGGAATTTAGATGCTGATACAGTATATATTTACTTCATTTTAAGCTGTAAATTAATTTCCTGATAGACCCAGTAACTTGAATAATCTCTGTTATAAATATATGTGGCATGAAAAGATGTTTTAAAACAGGTATCATTTAAATTTTAATCAGCTCATTATGAAATGTTCCTAAACTGTACATTAAATAGAGCAAAAAATCTTTATCAAACGCCATGACTAGTCTGTGGTAAGTGCCTTTCTAATTTAATGTCTGTTCTCCAAATAGGAGTGAGAAGATTAAATGAATCTATGTTGAATTATGTGTTACAAAGATATTCTACAAACTATTTGGATGGAGATATGTCTTGCTAAACTCTGAGCAGTATTTGGCACTAACATTCTTGTCTCGATTCTGTCTTGTTTTTCATGACTCACACTGTTCTGTTTACCGTCTATCTTCTCTGATCATTACCTCCTCCACCCCATTCTCCTCACATTCCCCCACATGGACTTTCAATTTTGACATTCTCTAGCTGTGCATTTTCTTGATCAGTCTCTACTCTTGTTCACACTCTTCAAGGTGATCTCATAATACTAAGGATTTTACCTCTGAATTGATGAACCTGAATTTATTTGTTCTAATTTGCTCTTCAGTGATAGGCTTTATCTTTTGGGGCTCCAAAATCACTGCAGATAGTGACTGCAGCCATGAAATTAGAAGACGCCTGCTCCTTGGAAGAAAATTTATGACCAACCTAGACAGCATATTAAAAAGCAGACATTACTTTACCTGCAAAGGTCCATCTAGTCAAAGCTATGGTTTTTCCAGTAGTCATGTGTGGATGTGAGAGTTGGACTATAAACAAAGCTGAGTGCTGAAGAATCGATGCTTTTGAACTGTGGTGTTGGAGAAGACTCTTGAGAGTCCTTTGGACTGCAAGGAGATCCAACCAGTCCATCCTAAAAGAAATCAGTGCTGAATATTCATTGGAAGAACTGATGCTGAAGCTGAAACTCAATACTTTGCCCACCTGATGTGAAGAACTGACTCATTTGAAAAGACCCTGATGCTGGGAAAGATTGTAGGCAGGAGGAGAAGGGGGTGACAGAGGATGAGATGGTTGGATGGCATCACTGACTCAATGGACATGAGTTTGAGTAAAATCTGGGAGTTGGTGATGAATAGGGAAGCTTGGCATGCTGCAGTCTATGGGGTCACAAAGATTCAGACATGACTGAGCAACTGATCTGAACTGAATTTGGTCTTCTTCTTACATTTTCACACTCACATCACCAACTTGGTGTTGGACAATTCTGCACTCCTGTTCATACATGTAGCTTATCACCAAGCCCTTCTAATTTTACCCCTATACTATTTCTTTATTCTAAACACTTCCACTGCCCTCCCAACCACTGATACCAATAACATTCCCACATCTACCATTTCATCCTTGCATTACTCTCATAGTTACCCAATCGGTTCTCTTGCCTGAACGCCCCTTTCAGATCTATTCTCCAGATATGGCAGCATGCTCCCTCTAAACTACACATCTGACCTTTTCAGGCCCTGCTTAAAGTCAGCTGATGGTTCTCAGTAGTTTACAGAATAAAGTCCAAGCTCTATAGTCAGACATAAAATGAGACCCTCCAAGTTTTCAGTTTTGATTTTTTTTGTCTCCTCTGCATTAAAATTTATATCTTGGAACTGTTTACTTTAGTGAAGTTCACAACCTTTACAGGGCTTCTAACATCCAGCTCTGTGCTCATAAACTCTCTACATCCTCTTTACCTTTCTGCCTACTTTGCCTGGATAATCCACTCAGTTCAAAGGTCAGTTTTCTTAGGATGCTTTTCTGGTTTCCCACATGGGTGGATTAAATGTACCTTCTCACTTCTCCATATTAGCATGTGATAATCTCTATCACAACACCAGTGTTACTGTATTATTTTTTATGCCTTTCTGTTTCTGCCTATTCCTCTAAAATATGAACTTATTGAAGGTAGGAGATGTATTGATTCATGTGATAAATAACTTATTGAGTGCATATAAACTGTCAGGAACTGAGTTAGGTACTAGAATAAAATGTTAATGAAATATGTTTTTCCTCTACAAACAAATAATTATTACATGCAAACTTAAGGTACATATTAATTAAAATTCATTTTCTCTGTCTAATGCTACATATTTACATGTTCACACCTCATAGTAGTTCTTATTATTTGTATACTGTCTTGTTAATAAAGGTGCTTAGTAGAAACATCTGTTGTTGTGTGTTTGTGACAGTTTGTCCATATGTATTGTTGCTGAAGTGGGATTACCGTAACACCCAATTTAATTTAAATTTTACTATGGATTTAACTTGTACCTTCAATCTCTCAAATTATATTTGAATATTATTTGAATATGTAAATATAATACTATCTATAGCTTGGGCTTCTCAAGTGGCTTGACAGTGGTAAAGAATTCACCAGCAATTCAGGAGACGCAGATTTGATCCCTGGGTTAGGAAGATCCCCTGGAGAAGGAAATGGAAATCCATTTCCTAAGTATTCTTGCCTGGGAAATCCCATGGACAGAGAGTCTGGTGGGCTATAGTCCATGAGGTCGCAAAGCATCTAGATACAATTGAATGACTAAACAACAGCAACAACATCTGACAGCCTTAGTTCAGCGATTATGCTGTTACCTGTTGACCTATTACAGGTGATCTGAATGCTAAGGAAATACAAAGATGCATGAAATTCTCTTTGATTAGGGTTGTTAAACTTAAGAATAAAAATACAAGACTCCAAGTTAAATTTGAACCTCAGATAAATAAGAAATATTTTATCTAAAATTGAAATGTAATTAGGTGTCATGTTTTATCTGTCAATCCCAGATTCTGCATAGTGTAGACAAGGTAGAGTATAACATCATATCTCTGTAACAAAGTTAAAAATCTCATTGTCATCAAGAAAGCAATTTTCTTTCATTTCATTGTATCTTTTTCTTTGTCTTTATGAGATATTTTTCCATCTCTTCTCTTCTTCTTTTGCCCAGTCTGATTAATTTCTCTTCTATGATTTTCCACATTTCAGGAAAGTATGACCTCTCATTTGTTTGGTTATTTAAGCCAGTTTTCTTGGTGGGTAATAATAGTTATCTTGTTTCCATAAGGTTAGCCAGAATGAGATAGAAATATGGAGCCCTGTAGTTTTCTACTTTAGGATTCTATGGTTCAGAATGTTTATTCCCTGGTGATTATAGGAGTTTATGATAAATGATCCATTATCTTAAATTCCATCTTCTTACAATTTGGAGTGGGGGAAGATATGGCAAGCTAGGAAGAAGAAGGCAATTTAAATAATGTTCATTCTTTCACTGTTGTCAGTAAACTACCCCTTATTTGATCTGAGATTCATATATACCTAGGATAGCGTAGGCTTGTCATGTCTTACTTTGGCAGTAATTTTAGGATGGAATGTAAATGCAATATTTAGGATTGTTTACATGAATTATAACAAAAGGGCAAGCTATTTCAGTACAGATCTCCAAAGAGGAATTATAAGAACAAAACTCAAAGGGTATTTCTCCCTCTGAGTCTCTGCCACTTATTAGCATGTAAACATATTCGAGCAATCATTTCCATTTCATTGGTAAAATATCACACCTTTTAAGCAAATTAAGAATAATGCCATGTAATTCTTTTCTGCCTATCAAAGACAAGGAACCATAGAAAAAGACAAAATGTCTACCAACCTAGATCTTTTGTAAATACCGCTGCACTGAATATAGCAGATTTTCTTAAGCCTAAGAACAGATAATTCTGTTTCAGGCAAGAGATAAGCTCAATTAGCACACAGATAGCAACCTGTACTTTACAGAACAGTATCTCTTCCTGCTTGAAAATGACCTTTTGCAAACTACTTTCAAAACTAAGCAGTCAGATATCATTTTCTCTTATCCTGTCTAGAGAATATATGTGTGTATAAAATGTTTATACACACAAAATCAAATTGTATGGTATATGCAAATTAGTAATTAATTATTAATACATCAAAAATAACTCACCAAGGGATTCACTATAGCTTTCCTTTCAGTTTTTACACTGAGTACTTCAAAAGTTTAATTAAATTTAAGACTACATATATATATATATGTGTGTGTATATATATATACATATATATATGAAATTATCATTGAAAATTAACTTTCACAGGACAAAATTCATTCATGCCCACTTAAAAATTTTGCATCAAGGATATTACTTAATTCTGCTTGATATTTAACAGGTAATGATGGGACCTCTACATTAACAATGGGTTTTTGAATTGTGGTGCTGGAGAAGACCCTTGAGAGCCCCTTGGACTGCAAGGAGATCCAACCAGTCCATCCTAAAGGAAATCAACCCTGAATATTAACTGGAAGGACTAATGCTGATGCTGAAGCTGAAACTCCAATACTTGGCCACCTGATATGAAGAACTGACTCATTGGAAAAGACCCTGATGCTGGGAAAGACTGAAGGCAGGAGGAGAAGGGGACAACAGAGAATGAGATGATTGGATGGCATCACCAACTCAATGGACATGAGCTTGAGCAAACTCTAGGAGATAGTTAAGGGTGGGGAAGTTTGACATGCTGCAGCCCATGGGGTTGCAAAGATTCAGACATGACTGAGCAACTGAACAACAACAACAACATTAGCTATGATTCATATAGACTAAGGATCTATTTCTGTCTCAACAACAGGCTCTAAATAAGTCTTTCCAACCACATTTAGTCTATATGCACTATTAGTTCGTTTCAGTATACTGTCCCACTTGAGATGAGTTTTGCATGGTAAATGTATATGAGGAATTAGAATAATTATAAGATAAGCCATAGATTTAAGTGAAAACTCTACAAATTGAGGTTTAGTGAAGTGTAACTCAACAATACTCACTGATTCTTAGATTTAGATAGTATTTCAGCCATCAGTTCTAATATTCTTTTAAATCAGGACTCTTAACCTCCATAAAAAATATTAGACACAGATGGTCAAACAGAGTCTCAATAATAACATTTTATGAGCAGTATTACAATGTCAATTTTAGTGAGATAGTTCTAACAGTGTATTTGTTTAATGGTTATTTAACTAATAACCATACACATATTATTAAAGGCAAGAAATACTGAGCCCCTTCTATGTTCCAGACACTTTGTTAGACACTGGGAGTACATTAGTGAGCATACAGACAAAAATCCTCAACATACAGAGCTTACATTCTTTTAAAGGGAAAATTAATTATGACAGGAAGATATAAGCATTAGTTATGCAGTCAATACTATATTAATATTCTAGCCCTTTCTGCAATTATTTTTTGAGGATCTATAACATCCTTTGGTCAATGCTGTGAAGCATATAGAAAATTATAAAATATGGACTGCCTTCAAGGTATTTTAAAATTCATGCAAAGACACATGTAACTCTACCTGTAATTTTTGGCCTATACACATGTAACTTTTGGCCTATACACACATAATTAAGAAAGAATGAAATGCATGGATCCAAAATCCCATGTAACTGAACAGAAACAAAAGATTATAAAAATTTAAAAGGGTTGGAAAGGACTTCTGAAAAATATTTGATGTTTCAATGAGTTTTGAAGGATTGGAATATGAAGAAAGGGCATTCTACGCTTTAGGAAGAGAAGGAGCACAAACAAGCCACACCTTACATTTCAAACACTCTAGAGAGAAAAATGGAGGGAAACATAAGCCAAGAGCACATGCTTCATGGAAAAACACAGCTCCAGACAGAAGAGTGTATGATGGGTTGAGGGGAGATTATCATGTATCTTTAAAGTATTGACAAGAGTAGAAGTTTAGTTGTCACTCTAGAGGCAATGAGGAACCACTGGCAGCCTTTGAGAAGTGTGACAGGTTAATCCTGTTAATTTGTTAACAAAACAAAATGACATAATTAAACAAAAGGAAAGTTTAAGTCTGTTCAAACGTTTGTAAGATATTTAAGAATACATGACTTAAAAGTAATGTATCAAAAGAATTGGTATTACATGTTGAGCATCCTATGTATCTCACGTATCTATTTTCAGAAAAGAAGGTTTTGTTTTATAAGATGGATTTTGGAATGGCGTTTGGTTTTTACTTTTTTGGTTTTGCTTATTTTTTTCTTATCTCATAGGCATGATCTTAGTGATCATCATATCATATGATGAGCTTCATCTTATATTCACAATTTTTATTTGTGAGGTACTGTCATATGAAAGCAAAATGCTAGATGTCCTTTCCATGTATGTAGATAATGAGGAGATATGTAAATATAAAAAAATTTCTCTTTTTGTATTATATGAAGAGCAATTAAGGCATGATTTCAATAATGACTTATCCAAAAAATTAACCTTTGTCAGAAACAAGGCAAGGTTTAAAACTTTATTTGCCTATGCCTTAAGTCATTACTTACATATAACATTTATACACATAATTCTGAATCCCAGTTTTCTCCTCTGGGAATAGTAGTAACAATAGATCAATGTTAAGTTGTTAAGAGGATCTTTTGAACTGTGGTGTAGAAGACTCTTGAGAGTGCCTTGGACTGCAAGGAGATCCAACCAGTCTCTCCTAAAGGACATCAGTCCTGAATATTCATTGGAAGGACTGATGCTGAAACTGAAACTCAATGCTTTGGCCACCTGATGCGAAGAACTGACTCACTAGAAAAGACCCTGATGGTGGGAAAGATTGAAGGAGGGAGGGGAAGGGGATGATAGAGGATGAGATGGTTGGCTGGCATCACTGACTCAATGGACATGAGTTTGAGTAAGCTCTCGGTGTTGGTGATGGACAGGGAAGCCTGGCGTGCTGCAGTCCATGGGGTTGCAAAGAGTCAAACACGACCGAGCAACTGAACTGAACTGATTTTATATCTAATCTTCATAACAACCTTGTAATTGAGATATTGTCACTACCATATTTTTAAGTGAAAAACAGGCTCAAATCTGTGTTCAGGAATAAACTCTTTCCCATCTCAAACCCCATACTTTTGCCTCTATCATGCTGATCCCCAATTGTAAATCATGAAAACACTGTGGGTACAAAAGTGAAAATAATTATACACAGGGAAGATAATGAGAATCTAATGTTTTCAAAAATATTCAAGACTTTCTTTTGTAGGAGATGCTCTCAACATTGGAAACACAAATACTCCAAATATTCCCAGCAATTATTTCTACATTTTGAACCAACCATGTGAATTATTTATATGAATCATATGGATCTGTGAAACCAGAATATGTTAGTTGACTTAATGAAAAATGAACTAGCAATACAAAGTACCATCCACTTGGTATTCTTGTCCCTAACTTATTCATAGCCTCTAGAGGAATTTCATCATATAAAAACTTTACCTTTCAAGAATTTAAGTTGCTGTATGAAAACTTCACCTTTTAATAATTTAAGTTGCTATAGTTGATTTATATGCAAATTTCACTAATATTAGAAGCTAGACAAATATCAAGGATACTTTTAAATGTTAACTAATAGGAAGCATACCTTTTTTAATTTAAAAATAATAATTTCAATTTTACTCTGATAGGTTTCCCTTAAAGCAAAGATATAATTGCAATAACTTCATAGATAAGGCCAAAAATTCAAATGGATTTCCTTGAAAATTCCTATCATTGATGATATTTTATTTTTTGATTAACTGCTAAGTAGATAAAATCTCCCTTAATTACCTGGAGTATCTTCTGTAATTACCTGCTCTTTAAGCTAAGAACTATGAAGACTGTTCATTTAAAAAATGAAGTACAAATGTCATTTCATATTTATCTAACACTTCTAATTTTGGAGGCAAGCTCAGTTTTTAGACTTTGGCAGACTATTTACATGTTAAACTGAAGTGTTTAAAGAACACTGTAAAGTTGGAAAACATACTGTCACCATTTTGCAATGTGATAGGAGCTATTAGTGATCCATTTGGATCTGATTCTCCTCTCTTTTTATGTCTCACAAAACAAAGAATAAGTTTGGATTTATTTGTTTTGAACTTTCGAATTTAACTAAGAGCTGAAAATAACACTTCTTCAAAGTATAGCCAAGTTCTGAAAATAATGTCATGAAGGAAAAAAAAAACAAAACACTTCCATGCTCTCTTTCAAAACTTCTTAGGTATAGAAAGAGGCTTTGGTCTTGAGTCTAAGGTTTCAAGGATTCCTGACCCAATTCTACATTTTTATTATGAAAGCATACCATATTTTTCTACGTATATGAAAGACACTAGTCATTAGCCAATTCACTGCTCCTATCCCATGCCACCAATGTCCACTTTAGATACTTTTCCTTCCAATTAGAAGTCTGTCTTTGCATTACAGTGCATTAAGCATAACAGGGTGTACTGTAATTGTTCTAAGCAAGTCATGATGAACACATTCTCCTCTTTCCAGAAACTCTTCCCACTCTTTCTTAACAGCTAGAAATGAGTATCCTAACTGAGGATGCCTGATGAAGGATATAATTTTGACCAGTGAAAAATTACAGAAGACAGGAGAGATGCTAGAAATGTTTACCTTCAGTGATTAAAATGAGAGCAAACTACCATAAATACCCTTCTGCCATCCTTTTTCCCTCCTTTGCTGCTTTGAATCTAGGGGGTATCTAGAGCTATGAAGGCTACTGTGCTTCTAGTAGGTGAAAAGTAAGAATGGAAAATCAATACTGAAGATGGCAGAGGAGCTGAAAAAAAGACGTGGGGCATCAGTGAGCCTCAATGCCTTCTCTAGACCAGTTTTCTCCAGCGTCTTATATTAAGTGATAACTGACTATGCCTTGCATAAAGCAATCTCAAATAAGATTTTCTGTTAGATGCATCTGCTCTTTGCATTCCTTATTTTGTGATAAATTGTTCAGTATATTAATAGTTACTTAATACATTCTCATATAAATTTTTGTTTAAATAACAAATTCTGACTGGTAAATAAGCCAGACTATTGAAAAATATGCTTCTTATTTTTTGTTTTAGTCATTTTGGGGGACATTTTAGTATTCTCCTATGTGTTATGCAGAGTGCCTATGTATCTGTTTGTTACACTGACATTTCATGATTCATCTTTGGTGTTTTCTGAATGTTTTACTGAAGTTCCATACTTTTGTGAGAAAATATCTCATAAGGAAATTACTTTTAGGAAATAATAGAGATGATGGACACAAATACAGGTAGTTCAACGAGCTTTAGGTACAATATGAAGTATGAGCAATAGCAAAGTAGATTTAAAACATGTAATCTGAGTTTGGATAAATATATAAAGTCCTCTATCTTTTCCACATTGAAATTTTATATATTCTACAGGTTTAAAAGTTTTAAACATAATAGCTTAGTGGAAAAAACCTCTATCTATGCACAGTTCTGTATACATGAGATAGTAAAAATATTTTTTACTTTAAAACAAGTATTAACAGCAATTTCTAATCTGAATAATTGTATGTTCATTTTTTTCTTGTGGATTTCTGGACATAAATGATTTTCCCACTAAAATCATCATCATACATTTTCTACATTTATTTCAAAAATATAGAGAATATTTGAAAATTTAGAAAATATAAGAAAATATACACTCTAATAATGCTAAAGTCACATTAAAAAAAAGAGGCTATTACATAGACCATTTGAGCATTCTTATCTACAAATGTGTTCCACTTTTTTCAACATCTCCAAATCCTTTGTCTTAGATCTCATATGAAAATTCTTACAAAGCATCACTCAAAAATTTTCTTCATCTTAATCAGAATTACTCTGATTTGTTGCTGCTTAGTCACTAAGTCAGGTCCAATTCTTTTGCAACCCATGGACTGTAGCCTACCAGGCTCCTCTGTCCATGTGATTTCCCAAACAAGAATACTGAAGTAGGCTGTCATGTCTCCAAGGGATCTTTCCAATGCAGGGATTAAACCCGCATTTCCTACATTGGCAGGCAGATTCTTTAACACTGAGCCACCTTAGAAACCCATCACTCTTAATGCCCTCTTCATTTTGTCACTATATCTACATTGTTCTCTAGTAACTAAAACCCATATTGTTGCTAATCATATTACACATCTTTCCTAGTAGACTAGGAGTTTCATGAAAAGGAGGTCAATTTCTCCTTCCCTTTCCTTAGTCCTTAGTTGTTTACTAAGTTACTTGGCACAGGATCACTTTCACTGTCCTTCAAATTTATGAAATAATACCTTGCATAGGCTATTACCTAATATCACTCCTCATCCCACTTTGATATAACAAATTGGGTATAATGAATGGAGAGAAACAGTTTCTGCTGCTGTTTAGTCACTAAGTTGTGTCCAATTCTTTGCAGCCTCATGGACTTTAGCCTGCCAGCCTTCTCCATCCATGGTATTTTGTAGGCAAGAATACTGGAGTGGGTTGCCAACTCCTTTTCTAGGGTATCTTCCCAACCCAGGGACTGAATCCATGTCTCCTGCTTAGAAGGTAGATTCTTTACCACTGAGCCACCTTGGAAGCCCATATATGGAATAGGCGAAACAAAATATAACATTAAAAAGTTGTCCCTCTTTGCACTGGCCATATCACATATCCATTGAATGCATGAACCATAGAACTAGAAAAGCCAGAATGGCAAAAGAACAGACATAAAGAAAACTACCAGATGGAGTGAAGCAGATATCCAGGAAGGGATGTGATGCAATGTGTGCTAGGAGTATAAGGCTATGTGGAGAAGACTGAATTTGTATGTTAGCTAGATTAAAGACAGAGTTACAGAGTATGAGTCATACAATTAACCAGTTTCTACAAAGGAAGAGGAGGATTTTAAAGTGGCTCTCAAGAAGACATGGTGCATGCAAAGTGATCTTCTTTTATACTTTTTAAGAGACTTGGGTAACAATTTAAACTTCTTTTCAATAATTTTTGGGTGTTGGGCAACTGTTTCCTTGATTAAGACTTCATTTGTGAATCTGGCTTCAACTCCAATTCAGTGTTATTTGGGATCCATACAGATAAACTAAAATTTAAGGTGCTGACAGATTATGCAAGATCAGCATTATAATTGAACACTGGAACTTGTGGGGTTGTAAAATACTCAAATACTTACACTGTACAAAAGCGACAAGACTGTTTGCAAAAAGAATCAGTCCTATAGACGTAAAAAGTAGGTTTGAAATACTTCATTCAGAATGCTTATTATTAATATTATATTAATTATAGTTTAAATTACAAAAGACTATATTAAAACTTAAAAGGAATGAGCTATGTTGTGATTTTCATATTTTGTTTTCTAGAATACAATCAATCAATCAATCAATCCACTTTTATATGTTTTAGGCTTTTCATTCATAAATGTGAATAATTCTCAGTATATACTAATAACTAAATATAAATGTAATATATTAAATGATATTGTAAGCATTTTGTAATAATATAATTTTCAATATGTAAGTTCCAAATCAGCATTAAGATTTTGTGATTCTATAATTTAGGAGCAAATAATTGAAAGCAAGAGAACACAGTGCAAGAAGAAAAATGAATGAAGATTCCATTGGATGTCATGTTCTTTCACCTTGCATATGTCTAAATGCTACTACAGCGCAATGAATATTTGCAGCCTGTGTGTGAATTGACCCAACTAGCCACACTTTTGGTACCACAGTTAGGGAAGCAATGTGTTTATTTCAAACTGCAAAATTGGATTAAAATGGGAAAATAGTTTTCTGTTTAGAAGAAACCACGGAAAAAATGGATGCAATAGGCATACATAAAAAGTCTTTCTAAAAACAAGCAGATGGACCCCTATATTTTTAAAATCTATTTTAATGGGGTGTGTACATGTTTTTACCAAGATGGAAGCAATGCACAGGAGTATAAATTGCCAAATGTGTATTATGCTACAGCATACACTTTAGTACCTTGTAGTTTTAAAAAGTCCCTTAATAAGAACCTGTGATATGCCATTACTGTAGGGTAAATTGATTTCAAGGGAGTAAGTAGTTCAACAGGCTCCATAGTTTATAGTTCCCTAATATTCATTAAGTACTTAAAATATCTAGTATCGTTTATATAAACAACCCCTCAGCTACAGCATGTGTATGTGTGTATGTGTATATCTTTTAATTAAAATTTTTGTTCCACTGTATTTAAGAAGAAAGCAATAGCTAAGCAGTCACACAAATGAGTCAGATGTAACCAATGACTAAAATATTCTGGGACTGCTCAAAAGAGTATTACAAGTCTTAATTAATTATTATCTCTGGGCAGTAAACTGTTCTCCAGTGGCTTTTATTCTAAATTAACCCCTTTTGAAATCAATATTCTTAGAACTGAAAAGGTACTTAACTAATGCTAACATTTAACGTTTAACACATGTAATGTTACACCTTCAACCTTGTATAGTTCGGTCATTTTTACAGGTAGATTAGCAAACTCAGATTTGTTGTTAAATTGCTGCATGTAGCATCTCTAGATTAAAATCCAGCCCCAAGGAAGAGAAAGGCATTACTATGTGAAGATCACTCAGGCTGTGATATGAAATTAGTTTGTAGTTCCATCCAATGTCTGGCGAATAGTCCAGTATATCAGCACTTGTGAAAAGTCAAAGTGATATTAAATGGAATTCAATATAGGTGACAGATCTTAGTCTACTTAGCTATCTTTTCTGTACCAGACTTGTTCCTTCTAAATCCAAATAAATAACACTTATGTAATACTCACATCTGCTTTTGAAGTTCACAGAATTCTACAGTCCTGTTTTATTTACTTCTGGCCATACCGCTCTGCATCAGAGAGTGGGGATATTGTCAACTATATTTTATGCAGATGATATTTAAGGGAGAAATTTACCCATTTTGTGGGATGGAAATGAACTAACCAACAAAACCCAACCTTGGTCTGTCTTACACTGGGACTAGATAGCATGGAGCATTTACCCAAAAAGTAAGCTCTTCAGTTTTACAGCTGAAGACATAAAAGAAGTTTAAAGCAAGGCTCAGAGAAAGGAAGGTGCCTTGAGACAAAATTTGGGAAGCAATTCAAAGCAATCATGACCCCCAAATAATACGGACTATACAAAGTTCCTTTTGTACAAACATGGTCTCCCAACATGGTATTAATTATGTCCGTAAGCATTCACCTTTATGGTATAATCCATTTGTTTCAGTAAATGAACGACAAGCCTCATACTATGACTGGAGAAAACAGTTCTTGACCACAGTGTTCGGTCCCTGATTCCTGGCTATGAAACTAAATGTTTGAAACATCTCATTCATTCATAAGTACGTCAGGTCTGTTACCTATTCTACCAAGGCCACACAACGTCACGTAGGACAACAGGAGTAAACACATCTTTTAAAAACGTCTGATGGAGTAACTATACAGCTACGAATCCCCATAAATTCACATATACATGTTTAGACAGACCACTGGACTATCCTAGTTCAGGTTGCTTTGATTATCATTATAAAAACATCTTTTTTCCCCAAGAATCCTGCTGCAGCTATTTTGCCTAGTAGATAGCTGGCTTTTCTAATGCTATGAGTTCTTTAACTAGAATGTAACACTTTGAGGGAAGGGGTGATCTCTTATTTATACTGTTAACCAAAGCCTATGTTATAAGAAAACCTTCAAACATATCTATTTTGAAAAAAATAATCAGCGTAAACTCAATTTATTTTTAAAAGTTCTTCTTTTCTTTCCTCTAAACTGATATGGATCCATAATGTTCAGTCAGGGGTTTCTGACCCATTACAGACATGAGCAAGGCAATTGAATTTATTAATACTTATAAAGAAAGCATCACATTTTATTTTACAGTGAACCATGTGCTCTAAAAAGGAAACAACAGTTTAATTTCACATATTATTTATACTATTGGATTTGTAATTAATATCTTAAAAATAGAATAGTGATTTGAAAAATTATTTGGAAAATCAGATCTGCTGCTTTTTGGTTTCAAAGGCACTAAATGTAGAACTCAACAGAGGTCTAAATTTGAATGGATAAGAAAGCTGTGGTACATATACACAATGGAGTATTACTCAGCCGTTAAAAAGAATTCATTTGAATCAGTTCTGATGAGATGGATGAAGCTGGAGCCGATTATACAGAGTGAAGTAAGCCAGAAAGAAAAACACCAATACAGTATACTAACACATATATATGGAATTTAGGAAGATGGCAATGACGACCCTGTATGCAAGACAGGGAAAGAGACACAGATGTGTATAATGCACTTTTGGACTCAGAGGGAGAGGGAGAGGGTGGGATGATTTGGGAGAATGACATTCTAACATGTATACTATCATGTAAGAATTGAATCGCCAGTCTATGTCTGATGCAGGATACAGCATGCTTGGGGCTGGTGCATGGGGATGACCCAGAGAGATGTTATGGGGAGGGAGGTGGGAGGGGGGTTCATGTTTGGGAACGCATGTACGAATTAAAGATTTTAAAATTTAAAAAAATAAATAAATAAATAAAATTAAAAAAAAAAAACTTAAGTAAGCTACTATGTATTTTGAAAGACAACAAAATGATTTAATATCAGCATACAAAGAGCTAGTTATTGAGAAAATATGCTGCAAAAAAGTACATTTTAAAAACCATATAATTACCATTAAATTAAGAAGTTGCTTGTTTGAAGTTGGTTCTCTAAATCTTTATGAAGGGTCTATATTCCCATTTGAAGCATTCAAATATGGCATTAAGAATAAAGAAGACATCATGTACAAATATAAGTAATGTAACAGTAATAGATTGAGTTTTTGTACTTCTTGTTCTCTTTACAATCTTGTCATGAGAATAAATCACATGGTGTCACTTTTTCTTCTTACAAGTCTCTGAAAATGAAGCATCAAAGTTCATGTTTTTTCCTTGTCTAAATTCTCTACCTTTTAATGTTTTGGAAGAGCAAAGATAAACTAGAAAAAAATCTTGCTCTCTTTCTCAGTCCCCTAACAACATCAGCAAATTCAGAGGACATATATAGTCCTCTACTCCACCACGTTAACTCCAATATGCTGAAAGGTAAAGAAAAGGAAACTTGTTTGAGGGCAGATTCAGAAAAAGGACTTTAAGTAAACATTTTCAGTAGTTTCAAGGACACCATCAAGAATGTCACATAGATCTAACCATCACTGAATGTTAAATCTTTGATGCACTGGAAGGGAATAATTACATTTGTAAATACTCAAGAATATGTTTAGAACACTTGAAAGTGCATTGATACATTTAAAATATTATTTGAAACACTAAGAATGTGCCATAGTTCAAATAATTATTTGGAAGGAGATATTATAAGAAACTTTACAATTTTGGGATTCTATCAGTATAAATGGATCTTTAATTTTTTATCAGCATAGAGAACATACTTTACTATTATTATAAAAATACCCAATGCATAACCAAATACACAAATGTGTGTCAACCTTAATTTACTTGAGGATTTATATTATTCTGAGACATCTAAGTGGTCTAAGTCATGCCTCAGTGAGAAAACAAAGAAGAAATGAATTCTAAACAGCACTATTGATAATTTTCAAAAGACATATGATTCTAAAACTTGGAATTTACTTTTGTAATTCAAGTAGATTTTCTTTAATTAGAACTCACTTTTCTTCTCTAAACATATAGTATTGACTCTTGCTGTTGTGGATGATTCTTTAATAAATGAACAGGCAACTAACTCTTAGGTAATAATTTAGCACATTTCTACCTGAAAACATTCCTCATATAGAACAAAAAATAAAGAATAACACAAGTTGACATCCAGGATATAACGTATACTCAGTCTAATCTTCTGTGATAGAGGGAAGATAATATATAGATAATTATGGAAAACTCATCATTCAACAGTAAATGTGTAAAACTAAAGTAAACCAATGCACGGGGATGACCCAGAGGGATGTTGTGGGGAGGGAGGTGGGAGGGGGGTTCATGTTTGGGATCGCATGTACACCCGTGGTGGATTCATGTCAATGTATGGCAAAACCAATACAGTATTGTAAAGTAAAATAAAGTAAAAATAAAAATTAAAAAAAAAATAAATAAAGTAAACCAAAACCAAATTTTATTCATGTGTAAAAACAAATTAAATATGGTTCCTTGATCATATTGAGATATTCTAATCAACATTTTCTTTTGGTGGCTACCATCCCAGCAGGCATTACCTTCAAAGAGTTTATAATCTAACTGACAACAGTAATGATCATTATAGAAAATATAGTTCCATAAAGCTACAAACCCATTTATTATAAAGCCTATATTTAAGATTATAGGAAGATAACCTAATTATAATATTAATATGATCTGAGGCATAAAATATTGTCAGCTTATTTGATAAAGAGAAATATCATAGTCAATTGATAGTTTAAAGATAGGCAAGCTATATTTTATATATTTCCTTAGCAAGCTAATTTACCCCATTATATATTTTCCATGCTATTTTAAGTACTAACAATCCCAAATCAAAGTGAAAGTGAAAGTTCTTGGTCGTGTCTGACTCTTTGCAACCCCATGGACTATACAGTCCATGGAATTCTCCAAGCCAGAATGCTGGAATGGGTAGCCTTTCCCTTTTCCAGGGGATCTTCCCAACCCAGGGATTGAACCCAGGTCTCCCACACTGCAGGCGGATTCTTTACAGGTGAGCCACAAGGGAAACCCCCTCAAATCAAACTTATGTTCAATAAGATTTTCTGATACTGGATATCTATTGGCAAACTTCAAGGGTCAGGTCACCAGTTCTTCTCTTAGCCTTCCCTCTTAGCCTTTAGATAACAAATGGTGTTTCTAATAAGCTCCTTTTCTCAATTTTCAAAATAATTAGTACCTCAAGTGGTTTATTTCAGGTAAGAGAATAATATACTACTCCACAAAATTTGTTTGTTCTGTTTCTAAATAATGTTAAAATTCTAAATTTGCTATAGCATTTAATTTTCCAATAGCAAAAAAGTATGTCACTGATTGCAAAGTTTCTATGGCAACAACCTCATTATAACACCACTCATGCAATAGTAACCTGGATTCTAAATGTTAGCTGGTGCTGCTCCTGCTAAGTCGCTCCAGTCGTGTCCGACTCTGTGCGACCCCATAGATAGCAGCCTATCAGGCTCCTCCGTCCCTGGGATTCTCCAGGGAAGAACAATGGAGTGGGTTGCCATTTCCTTCTTTTCATGAAAGTGAAAAGTGAAAGTGAAGTCGCTCAGTCGTGTCCGACTCTCAGCGATCCCATGGACTGCAGCCCACCAGGCTCCTCTGTCCATGGGATTTTCAAGAGTACTGGAGTGGGGTGCCATTGCCTTCTCCATCTAAATGTTAGAGACATGCCAAATATCATAAAGCTTAATGCATGGGAGAATTAGCGCACAGTTCATATATAAATAATCTTTTTTTAAATTTTATACACAATGCAAATGTATACAATGTTACTACAATGATTATAAAGGGAATCTAGATTTGTCAAAACACTACTTTTCCTTGATGAGATCACTGAAATGTTTTAGACTAAATTTGAGGACTCTCAGTATTATATTATCTAAAATTGGGCCTACTGATGAAAACCTTGGGAAGCTTCGGGTCTATTGTTCATAAATTATAACTTCTTGAAATATCAGATGACCTTCAGCATCACGTTCAAGTGTTTAGGAACACAAATGGTATCTGAAGTTACCATTGCTTCAGTTAAAAATCCATTAGCATCAACACTGCTCTGTCAACAAACATTTTGTTCCAAAGAGAAAGGCAACACCAATATCCAGAGTCAGTTTCTGAAATGAATACCAGCTTTTTAGAAACTAACATCTGCTGAGCCCCAGTGCTGCCAGGGGAAGCAGATTTTCAAAAGTAAATGTGTTCTATTCATTTCTTCCGGGAAGTGGGCATTCAGTGATTGAAATCAATTAATGCTTATTTGTGATTCATTTTAAATCTATGATTTAAAAACTTTAATTGACAGACATAATGAATGACTACAATACATTTTGGAGGCTGCATTGCATTTTAAAACAAGTGAAGATAATTATAAGTGAAAAATGAAAGAAAACTGCATATCTCAGTAAATGAGTCATTAACCTTTCACCTCTCAAACCAGAGAAGAAATCCTGATAATAACCAAGCTGCTTTAATAATTCTTCAAGATGACAATAAAATTAGACTGATAGTTGGAGATTGATTTTGGTTCTTTGTAAGCTCTTTCCAATCTAGCCTCTCACTTATAAGGACTCAGTGCCCCACTCTCCACATATTTCTGGTTTACTTTTGCTTTGAAAGTAGCAGGATTCGAGGATGAAAGGAGAGAGGAAGAATGGAAGGAAATAGGAAGGGAATCAGAAAGAGAGGGAAGGAAGGAGGAAGGAAATTATTAATACAAGTAAATTCCACAGGCAAATTTCTTTTTATTTTGTTCTGATCCTCATTGAACTATCCCTAAAGTGCTCCTAGGGTGGTAGGGGGGCATTTGGTTTGTGAACTTACTGTAGGAAGCAGAGATAGACGTGCTTACGAGCTGCAGAATTTATATTTCAAGGAATAAAGGAACGCAAAAGCCTGATTTATTCTCAAGCAATGATGACTGGTCTGGTGGTCTGGACCACAGTTACACTGGACTCCTCAGCAATGCAGGTTGGCAGCTGGACCCTCTCAGGTACCATTGGATAGTCATTCCTTGGATAACAAAAATCATTTTGGAGTGAGAAGTCTAGGTAAAATCTAAGTTATATGGGTGATCTGCATGATTTGGATAGGAATTGGCTACACTTGCATTTCATAAAATTGGAATACAAGATGTGTTACTGTGTCTATATCTCTGCATATGTTATAGGCATTTTGATATAAAGCATATGTTAGACACAGTCTGCATATGTTACACATATTCAGATATAAAACATATATATCCAGATAAAATAGAATTCTGGATGATTCTTTCAGTCCTAAAGAACTCAAGTGAAACTATCCTTTAGGCTATACATAGACAGGATGCTTAACATTCTATTAATGCTATCAAGAAAACTATTTTTGAATATTTCTTATAGAGTTATCCTTAGAACACAACTCACCACTTAAAATCTGTTTCAAACTTTGAATGCTAAAACCAAAGAAAGAAGTCTACTCTGTCACTTCACTCTCTGATGTTACTTTATGGTTTCTGAGCATGTTAAAAAAAATTAATTTATACTTTTCTCAGAATTCAAGGTTTGAAAGCAAAATAAAATAGCATAGGCTTTTAAGGCAATTCCAAAATAGGAAATCCAAAAATATTTTGAGTGCATAAGCCATTATTAGAAAAAGTTTTAAGTCTCCCAAGGGGTTCCAGGTAGTATTAAAATAAATAAACACGTACGATTCTTATACTGCTGAGATATTGTTTTAAAAGAATTTGATAATGCTTTATTGTCATAACACTATTTTATTAACATGAATACAATTATTCTGGAAAGTTAAATTCTGATGTTTTAAGGAAACAAAGGGCTTGAAGTTTCAAAGATCTGAGTTCTAGTCTTCGTGGCCATTTAACACTTACTGGTTGTTGGACTTTGTATGAGTCTAAATTATCCCCCATATGAAAACTCATTGGAAAGCTTAAAATAGTGTCTCAAGACAGTAGCCCTGAGCATGATTAGAGCCACATGTATTGTGAACCATTTTGTACCTCAATTGCAGATGCCCTCCAATTTACCTTTAAATGCCTAAGAGTGACATTAAAAGGAATATATGAAGGGTACTCCCAGCAACTTGTTCTCTTTACACTCAAATTTGCTCCAGACAAATCCATTTCACAAGATTTAGTAGCCATTTCTATGGAGCCAAAAATCAGGACTAGGTTCCTACTGCCTTCTGGGTGAAAAGAATGGCATTAATGATATAAATACTTTGAAAACATTCAGAATTAATCATATTGATTGCTTCCTTATAATTAACTGAAGGAAGTGTTGGTTCACAAATTGGCTATTGATAATAAAATTTTAAAAGCACATCTTTTATTATGAAACTATGTCACAAATTGGACCGTGGAAGATACGGAAAACAGAAAAACTGTTTTATACTTACGGAAAAGAAGATTCTCCTTAAATTCATTTTATGTATTTTTAGTCAGGTATAATGTAAAGCTGGATAATTAAACCAAAATAAAGACATTAGCAAACACTGAAATGTGCAAACTTTAAAAGTGTGTAAACATCATTTTCTTCTCAGTCATGGAGAAAGAATACACATGATCCACAGTACAAAGCATATTACATATTTTGGTGAGCAGAGGTTTTTGCAGTCTTTCACAGACCTGAAGTTCTATAGAAAGTTGAGGGTTAATTTACTATTTTAAACACCATATATTTTAATATTTGAATTATTTTGCTAATAAATTATCCAAGTTGGATTTTATGACAATTTTCATCTAGATGAAAATGATTATGCAAAGCATGCATATTACTTTATGTAAATTGAATGGGAAATTATTTGCATGAAAATGTTTTGCTATTTTGTATAGCTATAGTCCCTGGAAACCCAGAAGATTAACCTGTTAAAACAATACATACACAAATGTATAAATTGCTCCTTAAATAAAAAGTTACTATTTATCATTATTTTCTATCAGTTATAAACCTGGCTTCATTATAGACATTCTTGGTAGTTATGTTTTCATTAATTAAAAAAACTCAAAATCTATCTTCTTTGTGTTCTTTATGTTCTTTGAATGCATAAAATAATGCGTTTTGAGTTTAATATGTTTTGGGGAGCCACCTAGGAAACTAACTAGACTCATTTGTGGTATACAAATTTTGTAGTTAAAAAAAAAATTTCCTTAGCCAAGCAATTCATGAAATGACACAAGGACTTTTTTTCTTTCTTTCACAAATACCATGTAACATGCTAATACTGCAAGATATGGCCAATATTTTTTTTAATTATAAAACATTGAAAAGCAAATTATTTTAAGACAGATTATGTCCCAAACTCTAAACACAAATATGACATATTTATATGCCATATAAATAGCATCTCTGACCTCATGTTATTGGTTAACTCTTACCTGCTATATAAAAGTAAAAACCAAATTAAATATTGTGCCAATCCAGGATTCATGGAGAAGATTTGTCAGCTGTGTAAAACCTCCCACCCAAGTATCTTATCAGTACACTGATGCATGTTTGTTGAGCTTCATTTACAGATTGTCAGAAAACTAAATGTATTTTCACAGCACCTTCCAAATTCTTAATCAAGCAACATCTAATGAACTCAAAAGGCAAATTTTTGTTTCTTTTCCACTTCCTTTTCTCCCAGTAGGATATTTATGAAGGGAGCAAAGAAGATGACTCACACCTTAGTGGTACAGAAAAGAGATATCTTTAATCCACATATTACCACATGAAAAGTTCAAGTGCCATTCTTCCCTTCAAGGGGAACTTGAAGGAGGGATTTGTTTTATTACAGGGTCTACTAATACCAACTCTAAATCCCCATCCTTTCACAGGAGAGTGTATAAAATCCCTCTTCCATTTGTGGAAAGGAAACTCTCACAATACTGATGCACAAAGTGACATTTATTGACATTAAAAGCCTCATCAGTTATTTCTCAGCACTCTTTATTCCTTTTGCAGAGAGGTTCATTGTGCTGCTTGGCATGAAGGGAAACTGGCACTGTTTGATTTAGCAAGGTCTAGCCTGAAATCAGTGCTCCAAATAGTTTCTTTAAAGCTGGGCATTTTCCAAATATTGGATTGAGTCCTGTGAGTGTCTACATGGTGAAGCAATGAGTTTGATACAATAGAGTCATAAAGATTTTTAAAGACATTCTGCTTTGCACTTAAATTATTAATATTGCATCTGCAGTAGAGCCCAGGGTAGTCTGCAGGGCATTAAAAATCTGCCTCTTATCAACATGGGCTACTTTACAGTTCTTATCCTGGGAAACAGTGACTACATAATTTCTCAATCATTTTCTCAGCCTTATACTCAACCAATCTTTTTAAAAAGCAAGCAGTGAACAATTTATTGTCTTCATTGTTTAAATGTCAGGAGAGCTTCATAGTTAGCACCCATACTTATAAGGAGGTCTCAAATAGAGATTTTTCAAGGCCAGTTCAGGAGATAATTGGTTTAATTTAGATATTTGTCTTATATTTCCATGTTCCAGACATTACACATTAGAGATAGAAATAATGATATAGCTCTACCCTCAAGGAGTTCATAGTCTAAGAAAAAAAAGATATTAACACTGGACAACAATCACAACAGTTCTTGATAAGTACTGTGACAGAAATATTCTATTCACAGGATAACTTCCAAAGGTGGAAAAAGACACCAATCCCACCTGACTGGAGATGAACACAGAGAGGAGAACAAACTCTGAGTCATCTCCATCCTAGAGTCTTATTAGGGAGATTATCCGCCAATAAACCAACCATTGAAGGGGTTTAAACAGGTCTGTCTGGATTTTTTAAGTAATCATTCTAGTCGCAGAATGGTAAATGGATTGAAATCTCAAATTCCCTTTCAATTAACAAAATTGTATATCTATGTGTAGCTTTGACAACAATTAAAGACATATTTCTGTTTTGATGTGTCCCATTAAATATGGCCAGTATGGCTAGGATCACAGGTCTTATTATTAATTCTTATATGGGGCTCTGTAATTTGCAAAATGTATTTTTTCCAAAAATATTACAGAAAAATACGATATCAAAATATACTATACTATATTATATACTAGTATATCCTGGAGGAGGGTATGGCAACCCATTCCAATGTTCTTGCCTTGAAAATCCCCATGGACAAAGGAATCTGGCAGGCTACAGTACATGGGATCACTAAGAGTCAGATACAACTGAACAACTAAGCACAGCACATACTAGTATATATTATACACTAGTATATATATAGTATATACTATCCCACTATATGGAGAAGGTGATGGCACCCCACTCCAGTACTCTTGCCTGGTAAATCCCATGGATGGAGGAGCCTGGTGGGCTGCAGTCCATGGGGTCGCTGAGAGTTGGACACGACTGAGCGACTTCACTTTCACTTTTCACTTTCATGCACTGGATAAGGAAATGGCAACCCACTCCAGTATTCTTGCCTGGAGAATCCCAGGGACGGGGGAGTCTGGTGGGCTGCCATCTATGGGGTCACAGAGAGTCAGACATGACTGAAGTGATTTAGCAGCAGCAGCAGCATCCCACTATATACATAGTAGGTGATTGGGTAGTTATTTAGTATAGTGAAAGTCACTCAGTTGTATCCGATTGTTTGCAACCCCATGGACTATACAGTGCATGGAATTCTCCAGGCAAAAATACTGGAGTGGGTAACCTTTTCCTTCTCTAGAGGATCTTCCCAACCCAGGGATTGAACCCAGGTGTCCCACATTGCAGACAGATTCTTTACCAGCTGAGCCATAAGGGAAACCCAAGAATACTGGAGTGTGTAGCCTATCTGTTCTCCAGCAGATCTTTCTGGTCTAGGAATTGAACCAGGGTCTCCTGCATTGCAGGGTAAAGCATCCGCCTGCAATGCGGGACACGGGGTTCAATCCCCGAGTAGGGAAGATCCCCTGGAGAAGGAAGTGGCAACCCACTCCAGTACTTTTACCTGGAAAATCCCATGGACAGAGGAGCCTGGGAGGCTGTGGTCCATGGGATCACAAAGAGTCGGACACGACTGAGCGACTTCACTTTCACTCCTGCATTGCAGGTGGATTTTTTTAACAACTGATCTATCATGGAAGCCCTGATTTGGTAGTTATTTCAACATAAGAGACAGATCTTAAATTATTAAATATGTGGTTCAAGGACTGATCAATAAAAATAATAGAATTTGTATAAGCTTATAGATTTCTAGAAATAATACATAACATTAAAGTTGTTTTATATTTTGAAAACTTCTTCAATCCTATAATTTAAATTAAATCTAATGCTTAGCAATGTTTAATAATTATATTATTTTATGTTTATACATTAGTTATTCATATGACTATTTTTTTCTTGAAACTTATTGTAATTATAAATAATAGTGTTTTATTTCATGTGTTCCTTGGTGTTATATACTGTTTTGCAAATGTAAGTTTAAGTAAAATATTTTTTAGAAAAAATATCATTTATTTTCTTAAAGCACTTAAATTTATGAAAGATGAAATGTGAACATTTAGAATATTTCATTTACACTTCCTTTAAGGCACTTACCAGCAAAAGAAAAAGTTCCCTCTTTACTTACATATATGTATATATGTATATCACTCTTCTGAAACCCTGTTGGCCATATAGGTTGGACACTTCATTCTGATTTTTTTTTTCCTTTGTAACACACAAATTATGCTTTTTCATCATTTTGTCACTTACACTTTTTTCCCAAAGTGTAATCCTATTTAGTATATTTGAAATAAATATTTTAAAATCATAAATTATTATTAAAATGTATTTTCCTGCCTTCCATAGGAGTAAGTTAAAGATTAAACAAAAGAAACAAAAATTCCAAAATTGATAATTTAAAAAATCACTAACATGAGTTTTCATTGACTACACTAAAGGCTTTGAGTGTGTGGATCACAACAAATTGTGGGAAATTCTTCAAGAGACGGGAATACCAGGCTACCTTACCTGTCTCCTGTGTAAACTATATGCAGCACAAGAAGCAACAGTTAGAACTGGAAATGGAACAACGGACTGGTTCCAAATTGGGAAAGGAGCACATCAAGGCTGTATTTTGTCACCCTGTTTATTTAACTTATATGCAGAGTGCATCATGCAAAATGCTGGGCTGGAAGAAACACAAGCTGGAATAGAGATTTGTGGGAGGAATATCAACAATGAGATATGCAGATGATACTATCTAATGACAGAAAGCAAAGAGGAACAAAAGAGCCTCTTCATGAAGGTGAAAGAAGAGAGTGAAAAAGTTGGTTTAAAACTCAAATTCAGGAAACTAAGATCATGCTATCCAGTCCCATCACTTCATGGCAAATAGATGGGTAAACAATGGATACAGTGACAGATATTATTTTCCTGGGCTCCAAAATCACTGTGGACAGTGACTGCAGCCATGAAATTAAAAGACACTTGCTCCTTGGAAGGAATCTATGACAAATGTTGATGGCATATTAAAAAGCAGAGACATCACTTTGCCAACAAAGATCTGTATAGTCAAAGCTATGGTTTTTCTGGCAGTCATGTACAGATGTGACAGTTGGACTATAAAGAAGGATGAGTGCCGAAGAACTGATGATTTCAAATTGTGGTGTTGGAGAAGACTCTTGAGAGTCCCTTGGACTGCAAGGAGATCAAATCATAAATCCTAAAGGAAATCAGTCCTGAATATTCATTGGAAGGACTGATGCTGAAGCTGAAACTCCAATACTTTGGCCACCTGATGTAAAGAGCTGATTCATTGGAAAAGACCCCACTGCTGAGAAAGACTGAAGGTAGGAGGAGAAGGAGGAGACAGAGGATGAGATGGTTGGATAGCATCTTTGACACAATAGACATGAGTTGGAACAAACTCCAAGAGATAGTGAAGGACAAGGAAGCTCAGCGTGTTGCAGTCCATGGTGTCACAAAGAGTTAGACACGACTTAGTGACTGATCAACAAGTTTCAATTCTATGAAATGGTGTAGAATTTGCACAAAGTGTAAAGATCTTTCATCAGCTTACTTAGTTTTAAAACAATCACATACAATAAATTGCCATTAGCTACATTCTGCATATTAAAAAATTAAAAACTCCAGTTATAAAGAGATTGAGACTTGTTCATGATCACTATTAGGAAGTAGCAAATCTGGAGAGTGAATACAAACTTAAACCTTTGACTTCAGAGCTAATCCATGTTCTTCGTAACTATATGTCATAAAGATACAAAATACACCAGACTTTAAAACATTCATTTTTTTGTCACTTGGAATATACCATTGTCCAGTGCAATCATTCTTTACCTCTCTGCACTGCACTCACAAATACTGGATCTGCTAAGACAAATCCCAGAGTATAGCACTCAGTGGTAAAAATGATGCCCCTGAAAAACCTGGTAACAATAAAAGGTCTTAAAAAGGCCTCAACTGCAGCAACTCAATATCTATTAATTACTAAGCAGCTATTATTGCATTTGGCTTCCTTAAAGTTAACTGCGTAAATATGTTAGCTCTCATTCAGCTAAAATAGTGAACTAATGGAACAAAAACATGTGAGCATAAAGAAATATCTTATAAAACTAACATAAAAATTTACATTTATCTGTTATATAGTTTTGCATTAGTTAAAACAGATACCCTAAAAAATATATATCCTAAAATATACCCTAAAATATAAAATATATATTTTTTCTGAATATTTCACATTCACAGTTATTTAATTCTTTGTAAAGATAAGGAATAAAAAGGAGAAAAAAAGGAATTTTCATACATAGTAGAAAAATTGGCTTTTTATTTTATAAGATTTTTCTGGACTAAATAAAACTGCAAAAAACAAAACTGCACAATTAGATTGCTATAAGATGCATACATAATTATTTAGTAAAGATGTACACTTTTTTCTAAAATTTTATATTAGCTTATGTTCTTAAAAAATTTGCTTTACTCTATTAATATAATTTTTAGACAAAAGTCTTAAGACTACAGATATATCTTGATGGTTCCAAAAAGGCTTCTAATATGGTTTTCCTGAAAATCAAATATCAATTCCTTTTTTAATGTGATGCCATTCAAAACTAAAAATTAATTAAATTGAACTCTCCATAAACAGTAAAGACAAAAGTCTCTGAAGTAAAATTTTTTCTATGACTTTTGGGCCTCTGTAGTTTTCCAAAATTATATTTTTCAAAAAAGCTACTCTGTTTTTTAATTTCATGTGAATAGGTAATCTTTGATTTTAGGTTGGTTTTTAAAAAAAGGCATTTGGTCGATCTTTTCATATTTCTTGCTGAAGGTGTAATTTGCATGTAACTTATCAACAGATGTTCAATAATAAAAAAGAACAATAAGATATTCACTAAAGCATGAGTTGCCAACATCAGTGACTACTATGCTCCTTTATAGGAAAAATAAATCCATCAATGAATGAAAATAGAATTCATATTTTTAGAGTCCTTGCCATTTTAATGATTATTTCATGGCACCATTGCTCTAATTTCCTACAACTGTTTTTATTTAAACATGCACTTTACGAAAATCTGAAGGACACAAAGATTAAAGTACTGAAAACTGACAAATGTGGACAGTTGAACATTCAATACTTTTTCACTGACTACCAAGTGGCTGAGGACATTTATTTTCATTTTCAAATATCCTCTTAAATTTACATTAGTGCACTTTTACGTCAGATTCTATTCACCTTTGATTATTTTGTATAAAGAGACAGTAACTGAATTAACTCTTTTTAATGGACAAAAGCACTCTATGAATGCCCATATTGCTTTGTACACCTGAGATCTAGTGACTATATTTTGAGTTCCAGGTTTTAGCTAAAATTGGCTTGTAGAATTTATTCATCAAGGTCACCGGAGTCAAATCATTTGTATATTTCCCCCAACTGACTCCAGGTGAAGCCAACTGAGTATTTAAAGTGACGGGTGTCTCCTTATCTCAGGACAATTTATCACAGAAAGTATTCTCACCCAAGAACTTTCCTGGTGAGTCTAAAGCAATGGCTTTCTTCAACAGATTTTTGAGACAAATGTCTCAATTTTTATGTGACTCGATTGTGTGACACTCGGAAATCATCTTAAAAGAGACTCAAAAAGAAAAAGAAAAAGAGCATGATGACCTTATAAGCAGCATGAGCCTCAGTGGACTAGGAAAGAGTACATTTAGAGTGGACTTTGGGAAGGACAACTGTTTCCCGATGATTGTTATTGCCTAATGAGATCCGTGACCACACATCTATTATGTGGGATAAACATGGCTCCCTGCTGGCTCCCCAAAGCATGCTGACAGTTGGTGGTTATGATGGTAACTCACTTTAACACCCTAGCAATGTTTTAATATATTTTTCTCCCATGTCTATGACATTAGAACAAGGCTTGAATACACCATGTAGAAAATACAACTGAAACGTGAAAATAGTATAACTTGGACATTCTCTGTAGCAGTTCTGTGTTGCCACTATAACTAATGCTTATTTTAGGAAGCAATCGTTTTCCACTGTCTACAAATAATTTTGAGAATATTTATAAAGTTACCATACATAAAGAATTTTCAAATACGGGCTGCTTTAATAAATTATGTCCTTTTAGTAAAGGAAGCCCAAGGTGAATTATACATTATTTTGCCTAGAACTACTTGTATTTATTGCTTTGCAGGAAACCAAAATCTAACATTTGTGGTTTCAAAAAGATAAAAGTAATGATTTTAAAAATATAACATTATTTTACGTAAAAAACAGTTCTCCCTAGGTCAACTAGGCATTCCTCACAGTCCCCCATACCTGAAGGAAAAATAATGTCATCAATACAGGAGAGTGTCAACATTGACAAGTGATCTGGTTTGGTCACTTTCAAAAGCTGTGTAGAATGACATGTGCTGTGTTAAAAGACACAAAACCAAGCCTTGCCTTTAGTCTTCATTCTGCTTTTCTGACAGAAAATCTTTAACGCACAGTCTCTGATGAGAAAGCAAACTATCCTTTATGTAAATTTATCACTTAGAAGCACTGAACATTTACTTGCTATTATACAATCACATTTTTCTTCCTGGAAAAAAAATTAGTATTTTTCAAGAAGTAGAGTAATACTTGTGAATCATGAAAGAAACAACAGATGTTCCCGCTTCCCCCCACCTGCTTATTTTTTTTAAGGCAGATACCAAAGCCTTGAGTGGGTAAAAATAAATGACAAAAAATCGAAAACCTTTGTTTGTTACCTAAAAAGCCAAAAAAAAAAATCTTTAGTAAAAGCATTAAGATCATATAAGTATTTTGTATCACAAATAACTGATTCTATTTTCAGAGTCAATATAGTGGTACATCTCCACAGAATAGTCAGGAAGGCAAAGTCATGATTTGAAGCACCATCATAACTTAGTAGTAGGAGAAACTCTATGTTCTCATGTAGTCAAATATCATTTTAAGCTATAAGAAGTAAAAATAAATTATATTTCAAGTGACTGACCTCAGGAGAGAGTATGAGGATCTATATTGAAATGTATTCCTTCCCAAGTGTCTTTCCTTCTATCATAAAGTCTTTCATTAATTATATTTTAAGACTTCGGATGATTTCTTTTAGTGATAATTTTGAAAAGCCACCTTGGATTCACAGAATTATAAAGAACATCATTTTCTGCATGTCTTATTGTTCGTGAGTTCATCTTGTGTAAACCATACTGAACTACAGAGCCACATATTATATCAATTCTCTTGCCCTTTACTAACTCTGTACTTGCAATTTTGCCTGCTTAGGAAGTCTCCATCTGAGGAAACCATAGCTTACATTACACTTTTATGATAATTAGAAAAATGTATCCTCTCTGGGCAAAAGAACCTGGACAAGGAAACAAAGCTCAGTAAGTAGAGGGAGGTCTGGATGTCATTTGTCCCCATGGTTGCTCTGCCTGTTTCCTCTGCAGGCTCTGCAAAGGCCCTGGTCTCTCCTACTAGAACATCACTGGTCTCTAAGCATTAGTCACTGCCACCATAGGCACTGAATATATGTACACAGTAATAAAATTATTATAATTATTATAACTTATACATATATTAAGGCAGTGATTTTGAGTTAGAGGTTGATGCATTTTTCTTCTAGCAACATCTATTAGAGTTTTATTCACTTATAAGTAAACAGAGTTCAGAGAGATTATGCATTATATTCAATGTTACACAGCCAATAAGTGATGAAGCTTGGATTGGAATCCAAATGCATTGACTTCAAAATTGTATTTCTTAGCCTCAACCCAAATGGTGTTTTGTAAATATCTGGAAACAGCTTGAGCGTGGGCTCCTTGTTCTTATGTGTACTTTTCTCTCCTTTTATTAGAGTGGTAGAAAGCAGAGGATGAACCTGGGGCAAACAATTTTGAGAGTCTTTAGAGAGAAAGTCTTTGACCCTTAATAATGTTTTACCTTTGTTCATTCGATTATTTGTAACCTACTTTAGCTTGAAAAGGATGTAAGAATGGTGTTCTCCATTTACAACACGCCACACAGACATATTAAAGCAAACATCCAAACAACCAACAAATCAACAAATAGAGCAAGTCCATCTGTTACAATGAGTATTCTGGGATGAATAGTATAGATTTTCTGCTCACAGACTGAATGCCATTCTTAAATATTTTCATTATATAGGCCTACATGACACAATGCAACCACAAATTATTACTGGTTCTAATAAACTTCCATTTATTGAGCAGAACATTTAGTTATTCTGTCAACAGAACACTTAGGTTTTCCAAACTCCAAGATTTTATGGTAAGTATTACTGTCTCCATTTCATAAATAAGGAAACTGAAACCTAAAAAGATAATGTAACTGATGAAAGGTGATGCAGCTAATAAATGCAAAGTCTTTTCTTTAACGATATTACACCATGTTACCACGGGGCACGACAGCAAAGTAGAGGCTGTAGAGAACCACACATTGGTGCCCTTTCTGTCTCTCCTAGTATCTACAGTATTAATTCTATTTTGCATATAAATGCCTAACATTACTTCTCCATTCATATGGACATATAGGAGCAAGATAAATGAAATAATGAAAAAAAAAAAGATAAACTCAGAATACAGGATATTCTGGATTGGCACAATCATTTTAAAACGCCAAGGTCATGAAAAAATCTGGAAGGGTACAGCTCAATATGATAGAATTACATGGTGTAACAACCAAAAATAACGCCTGATCTATGATTAACTCTTGGTTAAAAATAAAATAAAGATTAATAGAACTATAAAAGACATTTAGGGAAAACTGGAGAAATGAAAAACGAGCCAGCAAGATCAAAGAAAATAGAAGAAAATGAAGATTAATATCTTTCCCAATTCCTCCAGCAAAGGATTTGGAAAATGTATCATAGAAGAATAGGGATTTGTTCAGTCTATTCCATGACATCGCTCTGTAATATTCCAGCATATATTAATTTCTCCATTGTCAAAAGTCTAACCTTAGGAAAAGGACTTTTGAATACATATTGCTAGGCAACAGACGCTAATTGTTTCTTATGTGTAAGTCTCTTCTCCTCAGGATTCCATCTCTTATTCTTCTAATGGGCTCTATGGTGTTCAGTATAAGGCTCCATTATTGGCACTCAAGGAGACTAAGGGAAGAGGTATTTCTATACACACAAGATCCACAAGTCCTCCCAGCAATGAGTGAATTGACATGAAGCAGTATGTACTGAAATAAAACTCCAGTGTAAATGAAAGGATTACAGGATTCCTTGAAGTTAGTTGCAGCTCTATGCTCTTATTTCAAAATTTAATCAACCTAGATGTGACAAAAATAAGTTTGCCATTAGCCAGCAGGGGAAGAAAGGTCCCTTCAGTGGTTACAGAATGTAGCCTCGGCACATCTTGGTGAGGTGGGCGTCTTTATGCATTATTCTTCTCATTTTACCAGGCAGGAAGTAGACAGAGAGAGAGGCTAAGTGACTTGCCCAAGGACAAAGAGTGAGTCAGATGCAGAGCTGGGAATTGAGCCCACTTCTCCTTGTTCCCAGTGTACAGCTTTTCTCAGCAAGCCATAATGTCTTTCAGATGGATCATTTCCTAAAATGTATTAAGTTGTTAAAAATTCAATATGGGTGTTACATTGCTTTCCAACTAGCTCTGTTTCTTACTACTTTACTAGAGCTATTATCAAAAGCTCTAGTAAACTGATGGTCAGATCAGGAAAATCATATCTGTATTTTTTAGACAACATACCATTAAAACTGGATATATCCAAGTACCTAAGAGGAATCAGAGTCATTGGAGAGTGAATTAGTGTTTGGATCTTTCAGCAGGTAAGAGGCATTTCACAATGAGAGAAAAAGTGCAGCTTCAAAATTAGCAGAAACTGGAATGTTCATGAAGAACAAAATCTCACTGACCACCAGAAAGAGTTAAAAAATGAACTCTAAACTCCCTCCAAATTACACCAATATGATGTTTGTGGCAGGCATCAAAAGAGCAAGAAAATAAAATGTAGTGTATACTGAAAAAGTTGGTATTTTAGGCCCTTCCAGAAGTCTTTAGACACTTATTTTTATTCAAACTAAGAGTGTTTCATTAGCTGGGATTTTAACCGTTGGTTCATTGGGAATTTCAGGACACAGGCAGGAACTATCCTTTTAATGGCTTCACTGAAGACTCTTATTGTGCTAACCAAACCAGAAATAGTAAGTCATCCAGATGCTAACACTCCTATAAGTCTTCTGATTTTGATCACTAAAAACATCACCAACAGATCTCTGTGCCCTTTACTAAAGAACCCAGACTCAGCTGTACAATCTCCTTCAATACAGTAGTCTGGACAACTACCAATCGGTCAAGATTTAACCAAGAGATCAAACTCATTCACTGTTTCTGGCATGTGCTTTGCTGATGAATCTCCACCCAGAGGACAAGACACAGAGTCATTGCAGCCCTACAGCTTCAACTGCCAGGTCTGATCAAACCTTCTGCAATTATCTCTTACATGACTTGCTCATATTTCCGTAATATTTCTTACCTGAATTAGACCATCAACTCTTTGCAGGCAGAGATAACTATAAAAAATTACCTAACACAGTTTTCCTGAGAAAAGAACAATAAATTCAAATTTATTTTATAAAAGTTATCTATATTTTTCTTTAGAACTTTGGAAAGAGTGAAAATTTGAATTCCTTAGTAAGCATCATCACCTAATTCTAATTCATAAAATTTTATTCAGCAGACAGCCAGTCATTATAGCTAATACTGCATTTAAAATTAAAGAACTGACCAAAATGATTTCTTCTGGAACATGAAGATACATTAATTGAGCAGTTGTTCTTGCAATTTTTATCACCCTTAGGATAATCTTGCATCACTCAAGAGACTGCACTGGTTAAAACTTTCAGAATTTTCAATATCCTATGAAATTCCCTAGATAACTGGCTGATTCCAGGACAGAAACAGGGAAAATGCACAGTAATTCTGCGCTCATTTAACAGTAATAAAAATTCAGAAAGTACTCAGAAAATGATGGGGGTGTGTCAAAAGGGCAGAGTAGCCAATCTGATAGAGTGTCCAACAGCCATAGGTAAATATTTTGAGCAAGAAAATGAATAGTGATAGTATTGGATAATAACACAAATAATAAATACCTGTCTATACTGATATAAGTAAGTAACAAATCAGAAAGAAGGGACATTTTTCTTGCAGAACAATTGTAAGTAATAATCTTAGAAAGAATGAGGAAAATGTCACTCTGCTCCTACAAATGAGCGTGATTAACATCACCAATAATTAAACAAATTGATATGTATAGTACACTAAGGAGGCTGTATTTCTTGTGAGATGTTCTTATCAATAATGCATAACCAGAAGAAAATATCAGGCAAATCCAAATTGTGGAACATTCTATATCTATACATATATATAAAAACCAGGATTTTTCACATGAGTTTAAAAGATGGAAGTAAACTAATGACAGAGATTGTCATGGATTGAAGGTCTAAGGAGATATGACAACTTAATGCAAATTTGAATCCTAGATTGGCTGCTGAGATATAATCAGGTCATTAGCAAACAACTTGGTAAAATCTAGAAAAAGTCTTTGGTTAATAATGAATAGCATCGATGCTAACTCTGTTTTGGTAATTGTATCACAGTTATACAATATGTTAACATCAGGGAAATCCAAGGAAAAAATAAATGAGAACTCCCTGTACTAGTTGTCTATATTTTCTGTAAGTCTAAAATTATTTCAAAGTAAAAAGTTTTGAAAAATGCTTTAAAAAACTAATCTAAATAATCAGTTGGATATATGATTGCCTATGGGAACACCGGTAGGAAATCTAGAGACGTTGTGTAGCAATAGAGCACACAGTCGGCTCTTGTTAGGTCCCAGCTTTCCTGAGGAAACGGAAGATGAAACACAAACCTAAATGTGATCCCATTTGTGTCTCAGCATGAGAATTTGTCTGCTCATCAGGATCATCCCTCTGCCGTATTCACTTCACTCTATTTTTTGCTCCCTTTTAATCTTCTTTTTTCTCTTCTCCATTTCAATAATGATCCATGTGTAGTGTGTGGCCTAGCAATTTTGTTTTCACCATGTGGCTGTTACTTATCAGGTAGAATATTTTCCATGAAGCCCCTGGGGTTATGAGACAGAAATCATCCTCATAGCATCCCCTTGTGATTATTAAGAGGGTTTTGTTTCTTAGACAACTTTCCATGGCGTGTTCCCTCCTAAGTCACAGTTGAGTCTAATATTACTGACCTCTAAAGGCTCATTAAGAGTTTTCTCTGTGCTCAATTTTCTCCCCAGATTCTACTTTTATGTTTCATAGGGGAGAGGAAGTTGTCAAGGCAGAGATACAGGACACTGTTGAAACTAATCTTTAGTATCCTTCTTCCCTTAGCCACGAGCTGAAACAATAACACATTACAAATTTCAAGGCATTACACTTAGCTCTCTAGAGCCACCTTTTGTCTGCAAAGCACCAAGTAAATTGTCTATTCACTGTGATCCAGTCTAACCTGTTGATATCTGCAACTCAGGGGTTCCAGAACGGGTCACAGCTGTCAGTCCGGCTCTTAAATCTATCAGCTGATGCTGATAGATATTTCTTCCTTTCTTTTTAATCTTGGATGGACAATATTTAAATCATAGGGAATTGCGCATGAACATCAAAACTCCTGGTCTCTCCTGAATTTCAGAAGGTTGGACAATCCTCTGCCCACATTCATAGGAGAGCCCACAGTCTGCGGCAGTATCAGCTACCCCTTGGAAAAGGTGGGTGTTCTCTAATTTACATGTCACCAGGGCACCTCTGACCAGACTTGGCTGTATGCATTTTTGTTTGTAAAACCTGCCCTATATATTGCCCTTTAATTAATAAAGGTTAGTCAAATCTGTCTGAGTGCCTTCACTTAACATGATGAGCAAAGCAAACAAAGAAGCCTTTTCTCTGAGTCTAGGAATCTCAGAAGCCAGTCAACCTGTTTCCTTTGGTGAAACTGCAGAGGAAATGCTACCTATGCCTTTCTCTTGCTTGCGTGAGGGGGGCTAAGGAGAACTGCTGCTTCAGGTTCCTTTGTATGATTTCCTGTGTTTTAAAGAAATGCGACTGCTTTTATTGCATGCTAAGTTCAACTCTTACTTACACAGTGACTCTCAAGCAGGAGTTTGCAGAGCTACGATAGAGCCATTACTGTTTTACTTCACACGGAAGGGTTTTCCTAATCCTCTTTGGCATTCATCTCTAAACCTTGGTGAACTCAAGCAGCTTCAATAACTGAGTTTATTTTTGACTTAAGTGATTTTCTTTCCACTGGTAGATTTTTCAGGTGTCTCACCAGCTTAACTGTTATCTGAATAAGCTTTGTTTATTTTCCTTGGCTCTTTATAGCAGGTTGAAGTCTGTTCCAAGGGATCACAACATGTCCTGCCCAAATGCCTTTTATTCTGAGTATGCAGTCAATATTTTTTTTTTCTTTTGCTTTATCTAAAATATAAATAACCCCCTTATACTCACTTTGAACCTTTTCCCAAAGTACTTTCCTTATGAAAGAAAAAAAAAAAAAAAAGGCTGTTTAGCAGACCTCTGTGTGATGTGAGCAGAGTTCTAGTCAGGGAGCATAAATCATGCCTCATACTCACTAATATACAAGTAACCCTTCCCCTTCCTGCTGTTTTCAATTACTCCGATTAATTTATTTCCAAACTTTTGGCACCCCTCCACTAGAGTACACAGCAAACAAATTTACAGTGAGTCCCAAATTAAATATTAATGCAAAATCTCCCAGCCTCAATTTCATTTTGTTCAGGCAATCTAAAATTTAATAAAATGTTGGTGTTTATCTCATATTTAACTTATTCCTATGTATAGTGTTGATTTTGTACTGAAATCTTGGAGCCAAATTATTAAAGGGGCTTTTGACAATATGCATGAAAAATGAACTAAACTTAAAGTCACATACAAATTTGATTTCTGCACAGGCATCTAGCAAATGTCTACTAAACCTCCAGGTAAGCTCTTTACACAATAAATAAACTGGGTGAGATTTTTGGTTTTAATATCTTATTTAAGCATTCCTGAAATTATAAATGCCTAAGCTATGGGTCTCTTTTTATTTTAACCTGATGTGTGTTTAGTATACATCTTCTCTTCTTAATCTTAAGGAATACCATATTTGAAAACTGAGAAGGCAGTTATCTTTTTAAATTAGTTGTAATGGTCATGTAGCATTTCCAAGGCAATTTCTCAGGTTGGAGTGAAGTATGTCCTCTATAATGCTGCTGTTCACTATATAAACTAAATAGTGTCTAAAAGGGCTGATTATCTCAAGTTGCTTTTATTGGCAATAGATGGCCTATACAGCTTAAAAAGAAACTCAATGAAAATATTGGGGGTAAGCTCGTATTTTGGAATACAGACTTGAATACTAATTTTTAAAACTAAAGTTTGATTTCTTCTCAAGGTAGAAAACAAAAAAGAGATCCAAAAGAAAACAAGAGCAATAAAGAAAAAAAAAAAATCAATGGCACAAAATCTTGAAACAATCTTCTAATAACTAAGGCCTAAAATGGCTCATTCAACTTGATATTAACAGTTCAGTTCAGTTCATTTCAGTTGCTCAGTCATGTCCAACTCTTCGCGACCCCATGATTTGGAGCACACCAGGGCTCCCTGTCCATCAACAACTCCCAGAGTTCACTCAGACTCATGTCCATCGACTAAGTGATGCCATCCAGCCATCTCATCCTCTGACGTCCCCTTCTCCTCCTGCCCCCAATCCCTCCCAGCATCAGAGTCTTTTCCAATGAGTCAACTTTTTGTATGAGGTGACCAAAGTATTGTAGTTTCAGCTTTAGCATCAGTCCTTCCAAAGAAATCCCAGGGCTGATCTCCTTTAGAATGGACTGGTTGGATCTCCTTGCAGTCTAAGGGACTCTCAAGAGTCTTCTCCAATACCACAGTTCAAAAGCATCAATTCTTCAGCTCTCAGCTTTCTTCACAGTCCAACTCTGACATCCATATATGACTACTGGAAAAACCATAGCCTTGACTAGATGAACCTTTGTTGGCAAAGTAATGTCTCTGCTTTTGAATATTAACAGTATTTCCCTTAAACACTGTATAGATATTTTCTTCCCCACAGACCCCTGGGCTCTGATATTTTTTTCTTTTTCATCAGTTTCAAAAAAAGTCTCTCTCCTTGTTCTTTTTCCTCCTTTCACTTCCTCTTCCCTTTTTAGCTCAACAAGAATTCAATAAACCCAAATGGGTTTGTTTTATAGCTATAAGAAAAACTTCCCTGCAAATCCAAAGATGTACAATTACTAAACTAGGGTTTTTATTGCTTATTCTGGTTTATGTTGTTTACTCACGTCTGCCTCCAGTCTACAAATTACACTGAGATAGGTACGTAGTAGGAACTATAACACTTATTCAGTGAATGTGTGTGAGGTGAAGTGAAGTCGCTCAGTTGTGTCCGACTCTTTGCGACCCCATGGACTGTAGCCTACAAGGCCCCTCTGTCCATGGAATTTTCCAGGCAAGAGTACTGGAGTGGGTTGCCATTTCTTTCTCCAGGGGGTCTTCCCGAGCCAGGGATCAAACCCGGGTCGCCTGCACTGCAGGCAGACACTTTACCGTCTGAGCCACATAAGTGCAAAAGAATCATTCAGGGGTGCTGACTGACCAAGAGGAGCAACCATTAGGTCATAAACTCTTATCCAGTAGGTTCCCCAACACTTTTCAACACCCCTTTCCCTTCCAAAGTTTTCTTGGCATTTCCAGGGAGGGTAATGAATATAGCCAATAGCAATTTCCTTAAAATTTCATCCCATTAATCAAATATTCATAAGTGGGATTGGTGACTGTCAGCACAAATTCTTCTCAACCGTATCAAGGACTTGGGTAATGAGAAAGAAAATACTGAGAATTTCCTCAAGAAAAAAAAAAAAAAAATCACATGAGTGATTTTTGGCACTTAAGCCAATGCCCCTTCCTTCTGCTGTTATAATAGTTTATATTTTTAGAAATAACTAAATAGTTGCTGCCACATTTACCAATACCTGGCATGTTACTAAGTATATTATTTTAACTAAACTCCCAAAGAATACTATGAGTTATTCTACTAATTTCATTTTGCAGACATGGTATGGGTAAATATGTGTAATAGGGAAGATGGCAGTAATAATTCTGAAATATAGGGAAAAAGACAAGCAATATTGCAGGGTCTACATGCGACCATTCCATGCCATGACACATTTCATACAAATCAATAAGTAGTGGTATGAAACAAACTGCATTCTTTTCTAAATAACCTAGAATGTTAACTTTTACCTCCCAAGATGATAATTTAAGGCTTTATTTCATGCCTTATCCTTCTGATCTATTGAAAGGTTCTACATTCATTGTTATAGAAAATCTTCCTAAAGATGAGTCACTCTTCTACCTCATCCTCATCTACAATGCTACCCTGTTGTTTAAGCTGCCGACATCTGTCCTGAGCAGTTATAATAACCCTTTAACTGTATTTACTGTGTCTCTTGTCCTTTTTTATTCAGTAGCAAGCATGATCTCATAAATAAAGTTGTGTCTTATCACCTCTGATTAAACATCCAATTGCAGCCTATTATAATGAGAGCAAAACCCAAGTGGCCCACTCTGATCTGCATAATCCTACCTGACCTACTCATAAATGCCCCTTTCCCCATTCCTCATCTCTTCCAAACACACAAAGTGAACTTTAGGCGCATAGACCTTCTTCCTTTCTCTAAAATGCCAAAATCGTGACTTCTTCTCAAGGGTTTACATGGAAAGTTCCTCTCTCAGAACCACGCATCGTTTGTTCCGTCACATCACTTTTTATCTCAGCGAATATGTTATCTTTCACAAAAATGTCTGGATTACAACCAATCCCCAGAGCACCTCTCTTGAATACATTATGTTATTTTTCTTTCTACTTAGCACAAAATATTATGTATTAACTTATGTGTCAGTTCGTTTATTGTCTGTCTCTTCCCACACTAAAATTTTAATACCGTAAAATGTAAGTTCAGACAGACCAGTTGCATTGTCTAACTTGCTCACCTGCTTCTTTCCCAACCTCTAGAATAACTCCCAGCAGATCTCTGCTCAAATTTGTTGAATGGATGGATAAATAAAGGAATGACCAAGAACCACATGAGTTGTTTTAGGGATCATATGATTTCAGGAGGAAAAAATAGAAAAAAATTAAAGCGCCCTTACAACACAATGGATTTCTTCTGCTCTTAGCAATTTACATTAAGTTAATGGCATAATTAATGAAATAATGAGTATGTATCTAATGAGATACCAGTGTGTGAAATGTTTACACATATGCTGTCTTCCTTGCATTCATGGAGGGTATGAGAGACACTGCCAGGTCTCTCTTTTCAGAGTTGGTTGGAAAAGTTTTCTGTAAACCTCTAACAGTGTTTCACAGGCACTCAGATTAAAATACATACAAAATAAAAACTGTCATGCTTTTCATAACCTTATGATCTCCCAGCAATGAGAAAAGCAAGGGGAATGGGGAAAAGTCCTAAAGTTTTGGTTCATACACTATTAATTTCAAAATGCTTGACAATATCATCAGCAAGTGAAAACAGAAGAAAGCATTCTAGCGTAGGAAAGAACTCTATCCAAAGATGGACAATTCTAAATTCTGCTTATTTTTAATGTTGGTTAATGCTGGATAAAGTCACTATCATTTCCCTCAAGTAAGATTTGTACACCATGAGTATTACAGGCCATCAGCATGGTGCTGGTGAACTGCTAGCCCTTTTGTTAGAATGGCAGTGATACAAGGACTCAGCAAAAGGGCCTGAATTTTGGTTAGCAATTCTACCTATAAATCTTAGTTATTTTTTAATGAAAGTCTCATAAATACGGATGTCCAGTAGACATAATCTATAATTGTTTCACCTGACAAGGCAAAAATCTCACCCATGAGCTGGCATCGTTATCACTTTCAGAGCTTAATTATGAGAAAAATGCCTTAAAAATTAATAGAGCTGATTAAAGTGGAATATTTTAATAAAGCATACTTTTTATTTTAGCATGGTCATACCAATAAAATATGTAATTAATAATTTTGAAAAATGCACACAAGGTCTTAGATTATCTAAAAACCAAATATTTGTAAATCTCAAAATTTTATAGTTTACCAAATTTTAGCAAATTATATTTTAGTAAATGTTTGAGTAGTTCCTTACTGCCTCAGTTACCTGATTTGTGCGGATTGAAGCTTCAAAAAATTTTTACTGCCAAGGTTTTCTCTCTTAGCATCTTTGTCCTTCCTCTCCTTATGCATCCTAATTTCTAAGGAAAACAATCATTCTAAACTCATTAGCCTTATTCGACAGTTTTTCTTTTTCACAAATATCTTAAAATACCCCAGAAACACTCAAAGCAAGCAACCAGAATCAGAAGTTTTAGCTCTCTTCTTCTCCTCCATCCCTCTCTATCTTTAGTTCTCTTTTCTCATTTTAAGAAGAAAGAGCTAAGATGAGCAAATGGTCATTAAAGAAAAACTCAGCAGTAAAAAAATTCTTAAGGAATCATATTCATAATTCTAAAGCCATTTTGGAAGTCTTGAAGGATGTCAATGCAATGGGGAAAAGTTAGGAAGGAATGTCCTATTGATTGTAAGAATAAAATAAGAGACGGTCTGTGGTACCTTGATCTTACCTAAAGAAGAAATGTATTCTTTTGACTAAATTGAGGTCGTGTTTCAACAATACCTTTCTTTGGTCTGAAGGCTAAGCCAGCCAAGACAATGAGGTGCGTGCATCTCAGGAAGAGATGTCTGACTGTTAATAAGAATGCATTGTGAGATAAAATGGGATCTTAGCAAGGCAACCCACTCTATCTTCTTCAAGATTTTTTTTCTTACTTAAAAAAGTTAGAAAGAATCTCATATGAAAAGATACTTTCTCAACTTGTCTTGTATAAAGGACATACTTATAATATTATTCACATGTAAATGGAAAACTTTTATACAGTCATGGCTATATTCAAACTTTTTCTGAGAAAAAATAAGATTAAACAGATAAGACTATATAAAATGAAATTATTTTTCATTGTTCCTATAGGTAAAGAAACCTTTGACAAATGTTTTATATTTACAACTACTTTAGAGTATATGAGAAATTCCAAATGTAGATAATATATCCTTATTCAACAAAAGAGAGTGGCAGAGTTATTGAATAATGTTAAGTGACACCATTGTTACCAACTAAAGCATTAGCGTTTTCCCCTGATGATAATTAAAAGAATCTAACCTACCGAGAAATCAGCAACAAATGAGTGGGTGCATTTATTTAATCAAGCCATTACATTTTTTTAACCACAACTGGACATATAATTGCAGACTAAAACAAAGTTAATGTGACTGTGTGTGAAAGCTATTATAGTCATATTTAAAAGCACACTAAACACTGTTGTCCACTTTATCACTGTAATGATTTCCATTTTATATTCTATATTGAGTCTTGACTTTGAAATATATTTTATTTTTTTAAATATTTTGAAAAAATAACTCAATAAACAAAGCCAAAAAAGAAGAATAAGAACTTTCAAACCAATTTTCAATAAAGTAGCATTTGTCTCTACAGGAATAAATTTAGAGCATGTATTTATTAATATCCTAATGCTGCTTTAAACTCTTATGCTACCCCATGATATAAATAAATAATTACTACCGAACATAATGAATTTGCCTATTACGAACTGCGTAACAGCAAAGGTGCATTTGATTTACTCCACAAAGCAGATAGGAAGTATCACGTATAAGACTTTCAGGGAAATACATTGTTGTTGTTTTCCATAAAATTCAATTTTAAGCTTTTATGCAAGATCAATTTTACTATTTTACCAGGACTGGCTACTATCTAGCAGTTTGATGCTCATTTAGTTCCTAGTCAATTCAACCAATTTGTTTAGTCAGAAAGCACAGTCAAAATAATTGAGCTTGTAGAGAGACAGACTAAATCAATAGGATGGAAAGAGAGAAAGAAACTATATTTTGGTATCACTGAATTCAAAACAGAGCAATAAATAATACATACTTTCTCACTTAGCCTTGTAGTTATGCTGGGGGGCTGGGAAGGAAGGCTACCAAATCATTTATGAGGAGAAAATATAGATTTAAAAGTGTGAAGGCAGCTTATAGCAGAAAAACTTCTAGTAGAAAAAACCATATAAATTTTGAAGGTCTAAACTTACTTGTTTGGATGTGTTGCAAAATCTTCTGAAGACTTCATTCCCTCTTCTACAATATAGAGTGTTCAGATGTAGTTGGAGAAATTAATATTTATTCAAATGAGATCACACACAATAGTGAGACAGTGATTACATATTATTGCAAGCACAATACTCTTCAAAAGCATGAAGATTAAAGATATTCATTGGCACATATATGAATTAGTACAAAATTAACTTTAAAAAACTCTAGTATTTAGAGATATTTCCAAGTTTTTTGTATTTGAATTTTAAATAATGGAACTTTTTTTTTCCAAGCAACTAATAAATGTTAAATATCTCCTAAAAGAAAACAACTATAGAATGCCCCTAAGACTTGTAGATTGTTAGATTTGTGACTGCTATGTTGCAAGAACATTCTTATGCCTCTTTTTCAATGGGTTGTTATACAGGTGAAATTTGGAGAATAAAAATCCACGTGAAGATGGAAAGCAACTCCACGGAAGCGCATTGCTTGACTGGTTACAATTATTCTGCCTTTGCTGTCCCAACCGGGGAGGGGGAAAAATTGTGCTCTCTATGTATCAAGGTAGGATTGAGTCATTATTTTTCAATTAAATATAAAGATCTAGATTTCTTCAGAGACTATAAAGAAGGTTTTTTGAAGTAATCAGAGTAAACATAACTCTATCCTGATATAGGTTTGGTCCAGTATATATTCTGGCTAACTCACAATGAAACTAGTCAATATTTTGCTCAACTTTCTTTAGAAGTACAGTTACTAAAAACATTGTTTTAAATTATACACATTGGGTGCATTATAACCATTATAGCCATTTCAAAGGCAAATACATTTTGACATTTATTTCCTCAACTGTCAGATTCTGTTACAACAAATTACGTATTAAATGGAAATTCACTCATTAGAATACTGCACGTTAGGAGTTGAAATATAACCCAAAGTTCTTTCATTTCATAATGTTTTTAAGGAGGTGGTCATCATGAAACTAGACATATATTGTCTGTAAATTTTCTAAAAAGTAAAAGTTTCATTTAAAAATCTATCTCCAATTTCCAGGCCAAAGTGGTGTTTTTATAGGTTCTGGGCACCAAGGCAGTCATTTTAAAGAAGTTATCTTCTTTGAAGAAGATCTATCTATATAACAGGTGGGTTTCGCTTACTGCCAAATTAATTTAACTAATGACATCATGTTAGGACAATCATGATTAACTTTTAGTATTAATTCTACTTTCTTTGAATGTATCCATCTAGAATGAAGAAAAGTGTTTCCTTTGTACAAGAACTGTTTTGACAGACAGCCTCAGAAGATAAAGAAATGTATCAATACATCTGCTTCGTACCTTTTACTACACAGAATCTCTACAACTAGGAAGAAATTGAAGAAAGAGGTTATATTTCATAGATGTGAAAATTAAAAGAAGACTCATTGAAAAAAAATAGAATGGAGGAAAGACACAGAGATACCTCATCACTGTAATTTTTATAAAGATTAAATCATGTTAAGTCCAGGTGTCTTTAAATGGAGCCTATCTTAATGGTACACCCTAGGCTCTGAAAAGAGATTGACAAGACAAGTAGCAAGAAACTAATGTCCTGGATCCCATACACTTGGAAACTAAAAATCTCTGCAAGACTCTACCGTGAATAATAAGTAGCTTTTACAAATAAGTCTCATTTTAAAGAATATATCAACTATATCCCTCACCCACCACCCTTTCTAAAAATATTTCTTTCACATTCACTTAAACAAATCACTTCCATTTAACAATTCTAGCACAGGTAAAACATTTACGTTCTCTGCAGTACTCTCTCTTCGTTCTTCAGGTTTAGTTATATCCAGCCTCACATTGATGGAAGTTTCTTTATTTGTATACTGTAAACATTTCCATAGGATATTTATCATATCAGTAGACAACATTTATCTTAAGCAATTATTTTGTCAAAAGATATTTTAATCTCTTCTTTTAGGAACACTAATCTGGATTCAGCCTCTTCCTAAAAGTATCATTTGGAATTCTCCCCTCTGCCCTTTTTATTTCCCTCCCTTATTCTGTTTTCTGCAATTTATATACTTTCTTCTTTCAACACACTGAAAATTTTCTTTTTTTTTTTTTTTGCTTCCTTTCCTTTGTAACATTTTCAATTTGAGCTTGAGAGAGAGACAGGAATACTCAATGATTATGGAGAACTCTTAAAAACAAAACTTTAACTTTTTTGGAATATAAAGAGACACGGCTAGCAGCCCATTCTTCTTTGAGATTAAAATTTTAACATACATGATTGCCAGTTTTAGATGATTTTATAGACATATACATTTAAATGATTAAATGATTACAGCAGCATGAACTTTAATTATTTGGAAATACGTTTCCACATCTTGCAAGACTCAAGAACATAAAAGAGACTAGCTTCAGTTCTTTCAAACCCTTTCTTTTCAAAAAATTTGACAATTTAAAATATACTTCCTTTTAAGTCTTAATCCTTATCAAGCAATACTTTGATGTGATATGACATTGTTATATGACACACTGGTTGATTCTAAGTGAACATGATTTATCCTCCAAGTTTTGCTGTTAAGAGTTACAAAGATGTTTCCTTTTTTCAGACGTGATCAAATTAATAAAAACTGACATGTACATCAGCTTAACTCTGTACCAAAATCAATGCAAACTAAAAAAAAAAAATAAACAATGTAGAATTAAAGGACAAGTGTATGTGCATAAACTGAATGCAAGCATACAAGTTCAAGTATTTTTCTATTTAAAAAAATATTGAGTTTATACACAAAAAGAAGAGAAATGGAGGTATGGGGTAATTCAATCATCTGATTCACTCAGTTTAAGAAGCTACCCATTACTTAGTATTTATTTGGAGGACCTGAAAGTGTTTTCTCATTTTCTGGCTTGAAGTTAGGTCTTGCACTACAAAACACACCTGTGTAATTCACAGGCCTATTCTGTTCTTCAAGGACATCTGACATAAGCCTGGGCAGAAAGCTACATCTTATTAACCTCTTTCTTGAGTTTATATTCCCATATCTTCTGTTTCAGCATTTCAGTAAGAGAAGTTTGTCATAATGCAGCAGCACTTTCTTTTTAATTTTCTACAAGATTGCTCTCTCTATCTCTTTTGCCCCCCTTTTCCAAATGGGACCCACCCTTTTCCATTTTGATAGCTAGCTGTGGCATTTTTAGCTCTTTTAGAACAGTTTTGAGAGTTGTGTTAAATATGCATAATAGCAGTAAACTGTTGGTTCATAACTGTCTTACTTGTATTCTCCAGTATAGCACTTCATATCCTGACATGGTGATACAATCAGGCACTATTTCAGTTTTAGGAAAGAGTAACAATCCTTTTCCATGTGCCCTCTTTCTATCTTATATATCCCTCTCCTTATTGGAACTAAATGGACATCAAATTCTAATCCTTCTATTTAGTTTTCTATCTCAGAAGAAAGTTAGGGGTCTGTATATTTGAAATTCTATCCAGTATTCATTCCAATCATTGTAGCAATGGCCTTATAAACACATAAACACATACAGAAGCACTGGGGACTTAATACCAGATGAGGTCAAGTTTCCGGAGAATGGAGACTCACACAGAAAGAGCCCCATAGCAGTATCTGCCAGTGTCATTCTATTTTGCTAACATACAGGACTGAAAAGCTTCATTCTGTTCATCTGTTCTGGTCCAACTTCAAACATTCTTTCTAAGAAAGGTTGAGAGCTGATTGTTCCAGATCAAAGACATCATCATTTCTAGTCAAAGCTATGTGCTTCCATTTTATCAGTATAGTTTTCAACTATTCCAGACCAACTTCAAGGCAAGTTAAGGCAAGTTCAGAAGCTAAATGGTTAGGTGGCAAAGATATGTTTAAAAGATTAACACTCAGTAAATGTCAGACTTTCTAAAGGAACTCATATTAGTCTCACTACTGGTAAAGGAAATGACATGTGTGGGTATGCTATAAAGGCTATAATCTGGTTGTCCAGATCAGGTTGAGTAGAAACACTACAATTCATTTCCCTGTTCTTTCCATTAATGAAGCAACACTTTTTAGTCATTTCATAATTTGCTACCCTTAAACACAGTCGCTGAATCTCCCAATAAAACATTCTGCCTATTTGCTTGGCATTGAGATCTGGGTACGTTTTCTATCTTTCTTACTCTTTTTCTCATTAGCCCCCAAACCAAAATATATTAGTCAATATGAACTCATGTTAGGGTTTAAAAACAGAAACAAAACTAGATCTATGATACTTCTGATTTTACTTTAAACAGTTAACCATTTCAATGCCAATGGCTCAAATATTGATCTACTTTTTTTTTTTTTTTTTTTTTGTCTTTTTTCACCGGTCTGACTCGTCAAAGATTATGAAACTTGCACAGAGATTCTTGGGTTTCCAGATCAAACTTTACCAAATTCGGGTTTATTATAATGCCCACCTCCTCTCCTTTCTGCTCTGCTCCCCATACTGATTCCCTTTTAAACTTCTATCATTCGTCAGCTGTTTGGAGAAAAAGCAAGGGCAAAAAGCCAGCGATGGGTTAGCGTCTCCGGGCACCATAAGCTGAGCCACAGACATTCGGGAATCAAAAAAGTCAAGTTCAAGCAGGTGCTTGTGCCCAGAAGCTCCGTCAAAGCTTTAGCTTCTCTACTGATGACCCGAATGAATTTGCCCCAGAAAAGGGCTCCAGAAACGAAAGAGGCTAGAGTCTCCGCTTTCCCCTCTCTCGAGACCTTGAGTGCAGCAGGAAAGGAAGTTAACCCAGGAGATAAGTTAAGGAAGCACACACTTAACGCGGAGAACCCTGAGCCCGCAAAAGCTCGAAGCCCAGAAAGTGAGCGCGATGTGAAGTCTTGGGAAAGCGAATTCTGATCCCAACATCTGCAGCGCTTGGGATGCGCGGGCAGAAGCGCGCAGTCAAGTCCAAACGTTCCCGGGGGGACAAAATCAGGAACGGCAAAGGGCCAAAAGAAAAAGCTGTGCGGGAGCCGAGGACTAGGGTTCCTGGTTCGGAGACACCCCCCACCCCCACCGCACCTCTCACCCACCACGAGGCCAGCGCACAGTGGCCCACGGTCCCGGGGAGCGGGGCCGCAAGGACTTAAGTTTCACACTCACTTATATGCAAGCGTCGCCCAGCAGGAAAGCCAAGGAAGACAGGGGGCAAGAAAGGGGGAGGGGTTTTCTCCTTACCTCGGTCGGCTCCCATGGTCAGCACCTTGGCGACAGGCAATAATCCCGAGAGAGTGAGTAAGGCGAGGAGAAACTCGGACATCGTGGTCGCCCGGGGAGGAAGCCTGAGCCGGAGACTGCTCGGCGGTACCCTCGGCCCGGCGGCGGCGGCCGCGGCTCGGAGCCCCGAATCGAGCAGCGTCATTTACAAATGTCACTGGAAATTCTTCAGCTCAATGAGCCCAGCCAGTCCGCCTTCTCCTGCCTGGAGCAGGATGTGGAAGGTGTACGGATGCGCGCGCGTGGGGGAGAGAGTGTGTGTGTGAGCGCGAGCGAGCCGCTCGTGTGTCTTGACTTTTCAATGCAGAGTACGTCTGATCTTACATCACGCAAAGAGGGGCAGTGAGAGATGCCAGCGGAGGGGAATTCACTGATTAATCACCGAATCCACCACATACCCCTCCATCGTCCACATAAATCACATCTATTACTTGGTAAGAGGCATTTAACACAACAGGAAAATACCACCGCGAACTGAGAGCACCACAAATCACAATTATTTCAGTCTCCTTGAAGGGAAAGTAACTCCAAGCTGGGTCTGTAGGGATTTGGGTCTTTCGAGAAGGGGGGAGACTTCTGCATTGGGCTGAGCCAGCCAGAAGCCTAGGAAGCTCCGCGTTTAACAGCCAGTTTGGAATTAGCAGCCACCAGAGCTGAGATAGATGCTTTTCTAGGCAAAGCACATTTGATCCCTTTGCTCCCTGGAAGCTTCCTTCCTCAGTAGGAACGACAAGCCGAGTAACTGGGCTTCTTTTAGGGAAATGGTTCCCTACGCTTGCCACAAAAATTGCAATGCTTTTTGAATTGCACCTTTAACTTTTATGCTGCGTAGTACCTGGGGACAAAGATGAAAATTTAGTGATTCAGCAAAACAAAAACAAACCGCCAATGTCATCATCCGTTGCATAAGAAGGGGAGGTGGATGGAAAGAGACCCCCTAAGTAGGGAACCATGAAGCAAAAAATCGGCAGTTTTATTGTGTATATTTCTCTCTTTAAAAGGGTTCCTTGAACCATTTTAAACTTTTGCTGCTTTATTTTATTTTTTCTACACAGTACAGTGGTAGTATTAAGAACTTTCTCAAACTGTCAGAGGTATTAAAATGAATCTGCAAATTTTTAAAAAAAGTTGTTTGCCTAAGTATTTTAAATATGATCTTTCAACTGCCTAAAATTTTCGTCACTCAAAAAATGCTAAATTAAAACTCAGAAATCTTAATAGCTGAAGACTTACTTTTTTCCCCTTGTAACATCAGTAATTCTTGCCTAAAGAGAAAATATTAAAAATGTTTTGTGTCTAATGTTTAAACACCTGAAATTGATGCAAAGGAAAACTATAAGGAAAGCACAAAACTAAGCAGTAGGATGACAGAAAAGGAAAGATATTTTAAATAGGCTTTCAATTTACCAAGTGAAACTTACTTTAAATGAATGTTAGCACAATAAACTAGCTTCTTATGAGAGTAAAATTATCCAGAAATATCTTCAGATGCTCCTTAGAAACCATTAAAATTAGACTGGGTCAAAGATCACAGGTGACCATGAGAGATATTGCCACTTAGTCTGTGATTATAAAATATGTTCTTTAGACCAATTTTGCCGTATTTTATGTATTAAAGTTTATTTGTCCCTGTAAGTTGACTCATTTCATGCCTAAAAGATAACTCTTTCCACATTTAAAGATTTTATGATTTTTTTCTTTTAAAGTTGTTATATAATTTCACCTAGTCATTTTTATTGTTTCATATAAGAAACAAAGAGGTTTTCCTATTTCACTTCATACAAAAAACTCACAAACTTTGGAATAAGTGGCAGAGTTCAAAGAATATCTGCAAAGGGGGAGAAGGGTATATTTTGAATGATGTTCACAATAATAGATATTTCTTCTCAAGTGTCCACAGACCTCTGCATTCTGCAAAGTATTCTTTCACTGAAACAAAGTAGGTGTCTTTTTTTGACAAAAGCCCATTCAGTCAACTAGGAGGTCAGCTATTAGGAAATCCATATGCACTTGTTTTGGCAATAAAACAAGGAGAGCTCAAAAAACAAGCTAAGGATGTTAAAAGTCTTCCTCTTCTATACTATTACTACCTATTACCTGTCCCCCACCCCCCATCTCAAAAACTGCAAGGTGGAGAAGAGTAGCCAGGAACACAATAAACCAAAGACTCTTACCATGTACCAAAGTGCTGTGACTGAAAATCAATGGCTCATTCACTTCTGTAGCAGAAGTATACGTAGCAGCCCTGGATTCCACTGATAGCTATTTAAAGGGGAAAGTTATGAAAGGTAAGCGGGGAAGTAAATTCCATTCTAACTTATATTCTCAGTATGCTACACTTTTAATTTGTAATGCCTCCTAATAGTAATATATTAGGTGAATTAGGCAGAATAAAAACCAACTGATCTCTTTTAGATACACTGGTTGACTTTTTAACTGTCCTGAAATAAAGCAAAATAGAATTCATTTTTAGTAATCAACAATCAAATCATCATGTGTGAATGACACATGACTCAAAATAATGGTGTAAAATGGCAGTGGCAATTATGGAAGTTTACTAACATATAGGCTGGCATACCAATAAACGATGATTACATTTAACATCAATTGTCAATGAGCCTCAATTTTATCTTTAAGATAAAATTTGAGACTTAACAATGCAAATAAGTGTTATTAACAAAAATGTAAATGGTATAAAAAATGCTCCACAGCAATCTGGTGGAAGAATGGGTTTTTAAACAGGTAGCAGTGGTCAAGTCGACACAACATGTACATTTAAATGCATGTCAAGCAGAGTTTTAAGACAAAAGTTATAATAAGGACATTGGTTCATACCACAAAACCATAATAATATATAACAGAGTAAATATTAATAGCAGCACATTTGCTCCAAAACTGACTTAAGGCCAATGTCAAAGAGCAATAAAATAAAATTGTCCTGTACACAGATAATTTGTATACTGGGGTTCATCTTCCAAATACATATTGAAAATGAACAATTAATTAAAGAGGTTTTATGAACATCAGTGAGATTGACAAAGGTCGGGCCAAATTTGAGTTTTGGAAATAAAAAATTTACTTCTAGATTTTGAATGACTATCCAGTTATAATGAATTATAAGTAAAAGAGAAAACATAATTTCTTATGAAACATTTTATTTCCCATCACATATACTTTAATGAAAAAGGAATTAATACAGTATACTATTAGTGAAGTAAGAATAGTTAAGAGTTACTGTTCAGACTCTGTTCCTATGGCCCATTATAATTTCTTCATTCTAATCAGGGTTATTAACACTGACAAGTTAAATACATTAATTCATCAAACTATACAATGTTATGAAATCTCTCATTGAGATAAATTAAACAAGGTAGAACCAATCATTCTTACTTTCTGGTCTAAAACAATACACAAATATTAATTATCAGTGAGTAGTAATCTTATACTTTCCAATTAGAGCCATGTTTTGGGTGCATGTGATCAAACATCAGATTTCATTATGCTAACTTCGTTATTTTCTTAGCACTGTTGAGCTTTTTGCACAGATAGTAGTGCTTCGTGCTACTGTTTTAACTTAACACACCTAAAAAGCCATGTGAGGCGGAGAACTTGTATCTCCTTACAACCCTAGAATGAGTCTGTCTCCTGGAAGTGATGTGTGTGAAGGAGACTTGGCCTGAAAGTCGGGTTGCTAAGGATTTCTGTAACTATCATTCCAAGGGCTGCTAGAGTTCTTACCCTGCCTTTCCACACAGAAAAGTTGCCGGGCAGCAGCAGACACAGGATGAGAAGGAAAAGGAAGCAGGTGGTGGTTGAGAGACTGGGAATTGTTAAAGAAATATTATCAGTAATTTAGGATGGAAACAGAGTTACACTGGATAAAGTCACCAAGAAAACAAAAAAACCTTTGGATTGATTTCATTTCTCCAACTGTAGCATTTCAATGCATATCACATTTTTAACTGCTTTCCTTCACAAGTGTGCTGTGTTTGGTAGCATGCAGTTTCAGGTAGGACATGGGGATCGAGCTGAGATTAACACGAGTTCAGTGCAACTTTAATTCCAATATTTGCAAAGTATTAGGAGGTATGTCAGAGAAGGCAATGGCACCCCACTCCAGTACTCTTGCCTGGAAAATCCCATGGATGGAGGAACCTGGTAGGGTGCATTCCATGGGGTCACTAAGAGTCAGACACGGCTGAGCGACTTCACTTTCACTTTTTACTTTCATGCATTGGAGAAGGAAATGGCAACCCACTCCAGTGCTCTTGCCTGGAGAATCCCAGGGACAGTGGAGCCTGATGGGCTGCCGTCATTGGGGTTGCACAGAGTCGGACACCACTGAAGCGACTTAGCAGCAGCAGCAGCAGCAGCAGGAGGAGGTATGTACACCTGTGAAGAAAATAAAGGGCGATATACTGAAATATCTAATTAAACCTGGAAAGTAAAAGTATTTCCAGGCAATTGTTTTTCTCTTTTTATATGTCTGGACATCTCTCTAATATCATGATGTGTAAATACTCAAGATATACATATTGCAGTGAAAAGCACAAAGGATAGACAATTATAACTTTCAACAGATAAATAATAAAAGGTCATACAACTTTGATTGTTTTATATTTTATCTCTTGTTTGAAAAACTTTTGACAGTAGGAAGGAAAGGAATCTTCACTGTTTTAGACATCCTCATTAGACAACAACTGACTTCCATAATAATAATATAGACTTGAGAGACAAATTTTATTCTGCTTTTTGGATACTTCTTCAGAAGGTCTCCATCATAACTCAGTTGGTAAACGATCTGCCTTTAATGCAGGAGACCTGGGTTAGATCCCTGGGTCAGAAATATCTCTTGGAGCAGGAAATGGCAACCCACTCCAATATTCTTGCCTGGAGAATCCCATGCTCAAAGGAGCCTGGCAGGTTACAGTCCATGAGGTAACCCAAGAGTTGGATAAGACTTAGCAACTAGACTGTCAAAAGGTACAATCAGTACTAATGCAGTCCATGTGTGTTTTAAGCGGGGGAGGAGTTGAAATACAGAAACACCCCAAACTCATCAAATCCTTGTCATTCTACTCTCAAGGAAGTAGCCCTTGAATTTCAAGTCAGTTGCTGATTGCAAAGCTTGTTGCTGTCAGTGCTTTTTAACCTGAACATACTTGTGGTCAAGATGATCTCCTATTTCTAGCTACTAGAACAGAATATGTGTTTACTGCTGGGGATTGCTTGTTGGTGGTCCACAGTCAGGATACACTTTGCCTGAATGAGCTTTTGAGGATGCTGATCTCTGTCCTTTTGGCCATCATCTTTCTGTTCTTTAGTTTTAGTTAGAAACTCTTACTTAGGTTGCTGAAACTGGAAGGAACATGCAATTTATCTCTTCCAATTTACCACATTTTATAAATTAAAAAATTGCAAAGTAAAGGTGACTACTTTGAGGTCACATATTTTATTAATATCAGAAACAGCCTTTGAATGAAGTTTCCTGATAGTTTCCTATATTATGTAGGGGATTTCATTGATGTTATTTTTTTTTAATGGGAGTATAATTGCTTCACAATGTTGTATGAGTTTCTGCTGTACAACAAACTGAATCAGCTTAAATATACATATATCCTCTTCCTCTTAGACCTCCCTCCCACCTCCCCTTCATGCCACCCCTCTAGGTCATGGCAGAGCACCAAGTTGAACTCCTTATGCTATTCCACAGGTTTCCACTTGCTATTTCACACATGGTAGTGTATTAATGTGTAATCTCCAATTCATCCCACCCTCCCTTTCCCCCACTCTGTCTACACATCTGTTCTCAACATCTATGTCTTTATCCCTGCCCTGGAACTAGATTTTTTCCCTAGCTCTGAGGAGTTGCAGCCCAAGGAGCTTGAGTTCATTCATTCACTTAATAGCTATATACTATGTAACAGCCTCTGCTCTCAGCACCTGCAAATGGCTGTGAAGAGAATAGCTATGGTTCTTGCACTAGGAGAGTTATCTATATCAAAGGTCATTTCTGTGCTGTGGGCTCTGTATGATCAGGCCACCAGATGGCTATTCTCTTGCTCTCTGTATATCCCCTGCTCAACCTGCTTCGCCTATACCCTACTCACATGACTGACCTTTCTACATACTTGTCTGCACCCCAGCTAGTGGCTGCTCTAATCTTTAGATCATAATATCCTCACCATGATAGCTTTTCAAAGGGCAGTGAGGAAGTACCGTCTGCCAGTTTCCCTGGTAACCTATGAGTCAACCTGAAGTCAATCTCCCCTATAACTGGTAACTTCCTCCTCTCTGTAAGAGCAAAGAGTGACATGCCAGTTGCCCTGTCATGCCTGTGTCTGCTGCATGCAGAATGGGTTGTTGCTCCGGGAATGGGCTGTTGCTCCGGGATTCTGCTTCAGACTTGTACAATCCCCCATCCATGAAACAGTTGGTGTCTCTGTCGCTGACTTGGAGTTCTTTCTTTCGTCTTAAAGCTGGGCAAGTACAAGCCTTGCAGGCCTTGTAGACAGTGCAGCCCAACTGCCCTTTCTCCAGGATCTTTAGGGTGCTGTTGTGAACAACAGGTATGGCACATCAAGCCTACTGCCAAGACCACCCAATAAAATCAGGGCTGCATCTTTCTAGAAAATATATTTACAGATAAACCTTCATAAAGAAACTGGAGTGCTCTATTAGAATTGGGCTCTGAATAAGAAATCACAAAATATATATTCATATATTGAGTGTTGGTACAGACATTTATTCAATCAGTACAGTGTCTCTCTTTTGATCTAGAACCTGGGGGAAATTTCAGAAATGGTTAGAATTCAAAACATCTAGAATTTTTGTTAGTGATAACATACAAAGTAATCAGAGTCTGGGGGATTTTGTTGTGCTGTGGAATCATAAAGAATCAGAGGACAAAAGGGGAACTTGGAAAAGTCTGGTTCAACTTCTGTTCACTTATTTGTTTTTTATTGTAGTTATTGTTTGGAAGTTTTGCAGGTGTTTTATTCACTTTTCTTACTTTATATCCAAATTATTTTTTTCTTCTTTAATTTTTATACAGTCTTTAACATTTCATAATTTCTAGTATCCTCCCAAATATAATATTTTTACATGGATTTTCCCCTATATTAGGTACTCAGAGACTACTTGTCTTAATGCTAAATAATGGCTTTTCACTTTTCCCCTTAAACTTGTTTAATCTTTCCTATATCTTTCTGCTGTTTCCTGGTCCTTCTGCCATGAAATACATCCCTGTATATGAAGTAAACAGGATAATACAATGACAAAGATAGAAGTTAGGTACAGGCAACTGACAGAGAACAGAGAAGATGGGATACGAGAATTATATTAATTGTACTTTATACATACTTTAATAAAATGAGTTACTGTTAAAATGTAATATGTACTTTGGAGCTACAGTCTCTTTGATCAAGACTAGTTTTTTTTTTTTTTAACTTTAAGATGAGAAATTATTTTTTTTGTTTTGTTGGGTTTCATAAGAAGAGTAATTATCTACTTTTTTCAATTTCTTTATCTCATAAAGTAAGCTGAAAAAATAAAACAGTAAGAACAATAACAAATTTTAAAAAGAAAGAAAGAACAACAAAACTTTCTTCAAAGTATATCGGGCTTAATTACCAATGGGAATGACTCTTCAGAACTGTCAACAGCTCCATTTTAGCACGGTACCTATCACAGACTAAGTACTAAATAGATTTGTGGTAAGTTGAACACATTTATTGTTGAATTTTTACATTCTTTTTCAGGTTTGCTTTAAAGGAAAGTTATAGAACTAACATTTCTAAAGCATTCTTTATTTTTTCTAAATAGAAAAATTCATGTCTTTCACATAGGAAATGTCTCTTGCCCTCTAAAAGTGTTCTGTTATGAAAATTATACTTTTTATTCACAATAAAAACTCAAATGCAAAAAGGAGCTGTCTAGTCCAGAACATAATGCCCTAATTTTGTGTCAAGCCTCTCTTTCTGAGAAGAAAAATAGTGACATTTGGACCTAGATATATTTATCAAGATTTGTGAAAATGTGTGATTTTATGTATGAATACTGGCAAAATAGTTGAAAGACCATTAAATGCTTTTATGACTTTCTATTGCTACATCCTGCATTGTAAATAGATTTTACCAAGGGTATCATTTATATTTTTCTGCAAATGCTACTAACAACAACAAGAAGAAGAGTCTTAAGACAACATTATTCACAAGTGTGCAATAAAAATGTTGGAAGAGGATGAATAACTATATAGGATAAACAAGAATATTTTTGGTTTTCAGTCTCTAATTGTGATTAAAAGCATTATTTGCAAAAGAAGTACCAATTTGTATTTTTTGGTAGATATCAATCTAAATTTATTCCAATTAAATTCCTGTTATTTTCTCACTAAAAGAAAGTGAATAGAAACTGAAATAGTTTTTATGCCCTTTATGGGCTTTGCCTAAAACCGATATTGCAATGATCTGAGGAAAAAGAGAATATGTATGTACATATACATATACATATATAAAGAGAATATAAAGAAAAAAGAGAATCTATATATATAAACACAATAAGAAAAAGAAAAAAATATATATATAACATACATACACATACATATATGGCATATACTGACCTACATTTAGACAATTTACAAGATTAGTCAAAGACTGTTGATATCAGTCTTCACTAGAGTTGGACACGACTGAGCAACTGAACTGAACTGAACTAAGGATATTAATCAGTTTGGACATTACACAAAGGTACATCTATGAAAATAGCTCAGAAGAAGTAACATACTCCACTGGTCACTTGTAAGACTATATGTTAAAAGAAAATCATTCCAGGTCTGAAATTGGCTGTGGAGTTTAGACAACCAGCCATACTTCAAGCTTTAGGCTGCAAGTGAAAGCAAATCATAGCTTCAAGGATGATATGGAAGCAACAGTCAGGTTTGTTTTGTAGCTCTGAAACTGGCCCTCTCTCCAATTCCTTCATGCACCAGAGATTTATGGAAATCAAAGTTTCCAAGCCCAAATTAGAACATATTGCCTAATAAATATAATTATTTGGCAATAAGACATAACACTTCTTCTCAAGACTGTTCTAGAAAAAAATTCCTCTCTTTGGTCATAATAAATGCATGCTGCTGCTACTGCTAAGTCACTTCAGTCGTGTCCGACTCTGTGCGACCCCATAGACGGCAGCCCACGAGGCTCCCCAGTCCCTGGGATTCTCTAGGCAAGAACACTGGAGTGGGTTGCCATTTCCTTCTCCATAAAACACAAGAAATCTTAGTTACAGATGTTCTTCTTTTAATCAAAGTTGCACGCTTTCAAAATATATTGAGAATCCAAGATTCTCCTCAAATTATTGTTAGAGATTAGTGACACATAGCCCAATTTTATGAAAGCAGCTGTCTAGGTAACTTTAATCACATGGGCGAGGGAGTTAACGTCTTGTTTGAAAACACAAACAGGCTGTAGGACACAACCGTACTTGCATGCAGGTGTCTCAAGTCAGCAACTTAAACGGTAGTACAAGCGATTTCATCATTTTCAGCTCTGAGCGTGGTGAACAAGCTAGCGAAGGGGAGGTGCTTAGCACTCATACATGCCTGTCTTAAGATCAAAGCACGCGTTAGCCTCACTTTGTGAAAATAGCAGAAGTGAAAAACAGGTCTTCTGAGTGATGTGCACTGGGAAGCGCTTCAGTGGGAAATTCATTGGGGGGAATCAGTATTTAATGTGCTGGATGGGCTTCGTATCACTATCCTGAGGGCATCTAGAGGTTAATTTTTAAGCTACCATGATTTGGACCATATTAAAATAAAAAACAACTTTTAATCTACAGTTTCAAAGCCTAACTGAAATATTTCCCCCACCACTAAGGAAAACACATGTTGACCTCAATTAGGTGCCACCACAGATTTTCATTTAGGTTTTGGTTGAAATCAAATCTTAGCTACCAAAACATAGGTTATTTGAACTAGCATCTGGCACATGAGCTGCTGAAGTAGCTTTTCATTTCCCCCTCATCTCCCCTGCCGCTAACCTACCCCCGAAATAAATATGACCACCATTTGTTATGACTTTTCTGTGCAAGTGGTAGGCTAACTCCTCCTTAGGAATATTATTTCAAAAGTAATTTAAATAGCTTCTCACATTAATCAGCTTTGAAATCCAGAGAGAAGGAGGTGCATGACTCTGTTTCTTACTGTTATACAACTAAATGTCTCCCGAAAAGCATAATAATTATATCTGGCATTGAACTATAATATAGAAGAAACCTTATTTAGAATTGTGAATGTGCAGACCAGCTGTCTACACTATCATACCTTTATGCTTTCAGAATAATAAGGCTCAAGATGCCATTTAATCCTACCTTTTAATATCCCTTTGTCTTTTATTGGGAAATAGTAGAAGCGTGACAAAGAGTATTTTTGTTTATTTTACTCAGTTTTGTTCTTTATATAAAAGGTAATAGGAAAATGTGCCCAAGGGTTTACCCCTTTCCATCTAAACAATTCTGAGACGAGAAAGCAGATATTTCTGTTCATAGTACTTCAGTGCCCCCTATAGGATACTCTTTATATTCTTCTTCCTGTAGCTAAATAAGCATTTAAAAATTGTTACTGCATAGAAATTTAAAATAAAAATAAAATAATAAAAATAGGTATCTTTGAGATAAGCAGTCCATGATATGTTTTATTTTCACCGTATCTTCCTATCTAAAAAGTCAAGCATATTATCATTTTAATCACTTGTTTCTCTGCTTCTGCTAAAAGTTAATCCTACTTTAAAGTTCTGATTTACCTACTTTTCTATTGCGTGTCTGCATTTATCATATAAATTACTTTATCTAAAATATGCATCCAATTTTTTAATGTTTTTTGATGTAATTTTTTAAGATATAAAAAGAATGATCAATTAGCTATAAGTTTATCAATCAGCTATACATATCCTTCTATGGGAGGAGGTCCAATTGTCAATCTACCTGGAAACAGAACCTTTGAACTCCTTAAATTAACATATATGAACAATGCTAAGTTGCTTCATTCATGTCCGACTCTGTGAGACCCCATAGATGGTAGCCCACCAGGCTGCCCTGTCCCTGGGATTCTCCAGGCAAGAACACTGGAGTGGGGGGTTACCATTTCCTTCTCCAGTGCATGAAAGTGAAAAGTGAAAGTGAAGTCACTCAGTCGTGTGTGACTCTTTGTGACCCCATGGACTGCAGCCTACCAGGCTCCTCCGTCCATGGGATTTTCCAGGCAAGAGTACTGGAGTGGGGTGCCATTGCCTTCTCTGCTATGAACCATAAGGTAATAGAGATAAAGGAAACATATACTTACCTATTCCTGTCAGTTTAATGTCAGGGGTGTGGTGGCTGATATTTCTTGGTTTTTATAAGCCTTTCTCTTTGTACTGTAGCCTGGAGTTGAAAGGTAGGGACAGCAAGAAGGGAAATATATTCTAACCACAGTTAACTATGTCATATTCACTCTTCACTTATCTAGCTACAAATATATATTCAACGGGGGACAGGATAAATTAGGAGCTTGAGATTGATATACACGATCAACAAGGACCTACTATATATCACAGGGAATTCTACTCAATATTCTGTAATAATCTATATAGGAAAAGAATCTGAAAAATAATACATATATATACGTGTATGACAATCACTTTGTTTTACTCCCCAAACTAACATAACATTGTAAATCAAGTATGCTGCTGCTAAGTTGCTTCAGTCGCGTCCGACTCTGTGCGACCCCATAGATGGCAGCCCACCAGGCTCCTCCATCCATGGGATTTTCCAGGTAAGAGTACTGGAGTGGGGTGCCCTTGCCTTCTACAAAATCAAATATACTCCAAAAAAATTAAGGAAAGCAAAATATATTCAATACATACCTCAGCTGAGACTTTGTTATATTTAGAGGGATCCACTTAGGTGATAAGACTTCAGTTGGAGTCTTTTAAAAATGGACTATCAAGTTTATATTCTATGTAATACACTTACACCCCAAACATGTTATTGTCTTTGGTCTAAGGGAAAAACACACACACACAAACACTGTTTTTGGCTAAAAACTTTTTTCTTTGGATTAGTTTATTTCTGACTGAGAAGTAGATGCAGCTGTGGTAAGGAAGCAGTGCTATTAAGTGGGCAATGAAAAGGAGGCCTTCATTTCCTTTTTTTTTCCTCTCACCCTTCTGCTCTCATATGTTCATTGTATGCTCGTTATTTGAAAGGCATGTGGCTTAGTGCTGGGATTGCTCCAGCAGAAAGCCACAGCCCCTGGTTCCTAGAGTAACATGTCTAATGAGAAAATGGGTATGAAGAGACTATTAAAAAGTATCCCGCTAAGTTCTCTAAATGAAGGTATGCATAATGCATAGCAGAGGCTTTGATCAATATACATGTCAGTCTCTGTGAAGCAATAAAGATTTCACCAAAGAGGAGCCAACTCAGATGACTCCTGAATATTTTTCTAAGAAAAAAAGGGGAAGACAATCATTCTAGGGGAAGGAATAGCATGTGTTAAGGCACACACTTCTAGATAATAAAGCAAGAGATAATTGGCTAGAAAGATCAGAAGTTGTCAGATAACATAGCATTTGTAAAAGGCATATTAAATAATTTGTGTTTTAGTCTGAAGGAAATGAATATATCTTATCTTAACATATCAAAAACTACCCAGGAAAATACAAATCCATTCTATTGGAGAACACATTACATTCACATTTCTATATAAATCTGCTGGAATCATATCCTGCATTTCTCTGTTCCCCTTAGCAGAGGAAGCCCAGATTCTAGATTCCTATTATAAGTTATAGAAATAGTGTTTATCTATTATAGAATAATGTAAAGAATCCTAGACTAGTTAATCCACTGACTCAGTACCAAATCTCTCTGACTGCTTACCCAACTTTATAATTTCTTAATTTTGCCACTAACAATCCAAATGATTTGTGCCAGCTATTTAAATATGTCCAACCATAATGTCCACCTCAGAGAACAGAGGTAATGCCAGGACATCCAGTGCTAGTAATTACTGGATTGTGCTGACATCTGCTGTCACTCTGCCAGGCCCTTTACTTGGATTCCATACATGGGGATTTCTCAGGTAGCCTGTTGCAATATGACTGATCAATTTAATGTCCAACCTATTTAATGATGCTCATGTTCTAGGCAGATCCACTGTCCATTAAGCCACATACTACAAGGCTCACTGCTGCTGTCAAAGGAGCTGATCAATCTAGATGGAGAGACAAGACACAGACACATGAAAAAAAGATAATGAAATGAAAGGAAGTGTATAAAAATGACAAAATCAGAAGTACAAATTAAAAAGATAAGTAAAATGGATTTGGGGGGAAAAACTGCTGTTATAAAGGAAAGTTTCAGTGTTAAAATTTCAGGTAAACCTCAAAATATATGTGAGATTTACAACAATAGAGAGACTGCAGATTCTTTCTGTTTGAAAAATGTAATACACAAAATCATACTTGATCTGTTATTTCAGGGTAGCAAAAACAGTCTGGTAAAAGTATATCAGGTCTTTTTAACAAAAAAGATGATATGAAATTTTGGAAAGAAAAAAGCTTGTCAAATTTCTTACTGTACACAGAGGTAAGCAGCTGATATTATTTTTGGTGTTTTAAAAATGTAACCTTGAAGCAACTGACAAAGAATTAATCTCAAAAATATACAAGCAACTCCTGCAGCTCAATTTCAGAAAAATAAACGATCCAATCAAAAAATGGGCCAAAGACCTAAACAAACATTTCTCTAAAGAAGACATACAGATGGCTAACAAACATATGAAAAGATGCTCAATATCACTCATTATCAGAGACCTGCATATCAAAACCACAATGAAGTACCATTTCACGCTAGTCAGAATGGCTGCTATCCAAAAGTCTACAAGCAATAAATGCTGGAGAGGGTATGGAGAAAAGGGAACCCTCTTACACTGTTGGTGGGAATGCAAACTAGTAGAGCCACTATGGAGAACAGTGTGGAGATTCCTTAAAAAACTGGAAATAGAACTGCCATACGACCCAGTAATCCCACTGCTGGGCATACACACCGAGGAAACCAGAATTGAAAGAGGAGACATGTGTACCCTAGTGTTCATTGCAGCACTGTTTATAATAGCCAAGACATGGAAGCAACCTAGATGTCCATCAGCAGATGAATGGATAAGAAAGCTGTGGTACATGTACACAATGGAGTATTACCCAGCCATTAAAAAGAATACATTTGAATCAGTTCTAATGAGGTGGATGAAACTGGAGCCTTTTATACAGAGTGAAGTAAGCCAGAAAGAAAAACACCAATACATTATACTAGCGCATATATATGGAATTTAAAAAGATGGTAACAATAAACCTGTATGCGAGACAGCAAAAGAGACACGGATGTATAGAACAGTCTATTGGACTCTGTGGGAGAGAGCAAGGGTGGGATGATTTGGGAGAATGGCATTGAAATATGTATATTATCATATGAGAAATGAATTGCCAGTCCAGGTTCAATGCATGATACAGGATGCTTGGGGCTGGTGCAATGGGATGACCCCAGAGGGATGGGATGGCGAGGGAGGTGGGAGGCAGGTTCAGGATGGGGAACATATGTACACCTGTGGCCAATTCATGTCAATGTATGGCAAAACCAATAAAATATTGTAAAGTAATTAGCCTCCAATTAAAATAAATTCATATTAAAAATAAAAATTAAATAAATAAATACATAAAATGTAACCTCATTTTTAAAAATCGTACTGGCAGATTCACATATGTATATAAAGCTTACAAATTTTTAAGAAGACAGAAGTAAAGAAAATTTGATTACTAACAGCATGGAAAAGAAATGGGAGGGTGTAAAGAAATATACTTTAAAAAGGATGATGATTGAAATAAGAACAAATGTGCCTATTACCACAATAAATGTGAATAAATTAAATGCTCAAATTAAAATTCACTGATTTTTCAGATTGAATTTTTAAATCCAACTATATGTTATTTTCCACAGTTTATTGTGATCCACACAGCCAAAGGCTTTGGCATAGTCAATAAAGCAGAAATAGATGATTTTCTGGAACTCCCTTGCTTTTTCCATGATCCAGCAGATGTTGGCAATTTGATCTCTGGTTCCTCTGCCTTTTCTCAAACCAGCTTGAACATCTGGAAGTTCACGGTTCATGTATTGCTGAAGCCTGGCTTGGAGAATTTTGAGCATTACTTTACTAGCATGTGAGATAATGCAATTGTGCAGTTTTGAGCATTCTTTGGCATTGCCTTTAATCTTTGGGATTGGAATTAAAACTGACCTTTTCCAGTCCTGTGGCCACTGCTGAGTTTTCCAAATTTGCTGCCATATTGAGTGCAACACTTTCACAGCATCATCTTTCAGGATTTGAAATAGCTCAACTGGAATTCCATCACCTCCACTAGTTTTGTTCATAGTGATGTGAGAGTCAGACTCTGAAGAAAGCTGAGCACCGAAGAATTGATGCTTTTGAACTGTGGTGCTGGAGAAGATGTTTGAGAGACCCTTGGACTGCAAGGAGATCCAACCAGTCCATCCTAAAGGAGATCAGTCCTGGATGTTCATTGGAAGGACTGATGCAGAGGCTGAAACCCCAATACTTTGGCCACCTCATGCGAAGAGTTGACTCATTGGGAAAGACTCTGATGCTGGGAGGGATTGGGGGCAGGAGGAGAAGGGGACGACAGAGGCTGAGATGGCTGGATGGCATCACTGGCTCGATGCACATGAGTTTGAGTGAACTCTGGGAGTTGTTGATGGACAGGGAGGCCTGACGTGCTGCGATTCATGGGGTTGCAAAGAGTCGGATATGACTGAGTGACTGAACTGAACTGACGTGTTATTTTAAGTGCTGTTGTTCAAAAAGGGTTATTGAGCATCTCTATTTAGTATATAGTGTATAAGGACCTGAATATTCAACAGTTAAATAGATATTTATAGTGCTTTCCTTCAAAGAAAATCAAATATCACTTGATAAATAATTAGAGGCAAATATAAACCTAAATAAGTCAGGGGGAAAATACTGATGTCAGAAACAATTGAATTCTAAGGAAAGAACACATATTTCTAAAAAGAGGATGAAATATATTGATAAAAGTTATAAAAAGTTAATCATTATCCCATGTATATCTTTCATAGTTTTTCCAGTAGTCATGTATGGATGTGAGAGCTGGACAAGAAAAAAGTCTGAGCACCAAAGAATTGATGCCTTTGAACTGTGGTGGTGGATAAGACTCTTGAGAGTACCTTAGAAAGAAAGGAGATCAAACCAGTCACTCCTAAAGGAAATCAATCTGGAACATCCGTTGGAAGGACTGATGCTGAAGCTGAAGCTCCAAGACTCTGGCTACCTGATGCAAAGAGCCAACTCATTAAAAAATACCCAGATGCTGGGAAAGATTGAAGGCAGGAGGAGAAGGGGATGACAGAGCTCAAGATGCCTGGATGGCATCACCGACTCAATGGACATGAGTTTTAGCAAGCTCTGGAAGATGGTGGAGGACAGGGAAGTCTGGTGTCTTGCGGTCCATGCGATCACAAAAAGTAGGACACAACTGAGCAACTGAACAAAAACAAAATGCAAGAACACATTAAAAATAATCAAAATAAATATTAAAACACTTCAAAGAAAGACCTGTGGCTTTGTTTGAAAGACTACTGAAGTCACGTTTATGTGGTGAAATTAATGAAATGTTGAACAAATCATTTTTTAAAAAATATTTATTTATTCGGCTGCTCTGTGTTTTAGTTGCAGCATGGGGGATCTTTGATCTTCATTGCAGCATACGGGATCTTTAGTTGTGGTATGGAAACATAGTTATCAGCATGTGGGATCTAATTCCTTGACCAGGAATTGAACCTAGGCCCCCTGCATTGAGAGTGCAGAGTCTTAGCCAGTGGATCACCAGGGAAGTCCCCAGTACAAATCATTTTGATTTTCATGAATGGAGACTCATATGTCTGTAGATAAATATGTCCTTTCTCCCCCAGTTACTCTAAAATGTAATACAATCCAAAATTAGATTTTAAGGTTTCTTCATTTGGAATGTGGCCAAATGATTTTAATATTAAGTTGGATAAATAAATATACAAGAATCCAAGAAAATGTTCACTAACAAGAGTAAAGGAGAGGATAGTATTTGCACTGGAAAATTCTCCTGGAAATTCAAAGCTATTCAAATTAAAGACTGTAATGAGGTAGAAATAAACAGAAAGACCAGTTAGACAAGTCAGAAATTCCAGAAGCTGTTTTAAATAGAAGAATATAGCATAGCATACAGTTAGCTTCAATACAATGTACAAAAGTTATTCAAGCAATTCTAATTATTGATAGAATTTTTCACATAATTATCAACTCATTCTCTACCTTATGTGAACACATGATTTTTTTAAAGTCCTGTGTTTAAAAAAAGAAAAAAAGAGTAGTGTCAATCCCCACAAGAGTCAGGTACAAAAACCAATGATGATAGATGAAGCTTTACAGATTGCTTTCCAAAGCTGGGTTTAGGAGTTTCTGAAATATATTAAAGGCAGAAAGCAAATTGGACAATCATTAGGATCATATGTGGCCACTCTCCAAAAACTGCATTAAGGAGTGTAAAGAAATCGGTAGGAAGACTAAATTATGTCTTTTTCCTATGTCATTATTGTGACGACCTAAGACTATTCCAGCTGTTGGCTACATATGCAACCCATAGTTTCAATTATCAACCCAGTCCAAAGATTGCCTGATTGCAGGCATTCTATTAACTTGAAATATCCCACAATATGGAATATAGAATTGGTAAATTTTATTTTAATTTTAAAATTTATTGAATAGACTCAATAAAGAATTAGAGGCAAAGCAAGTAGGTTTTTATATGAGCAATGGCTACCCATTAATGGAATTCAGTATTTGGAAGAACAAATATACATGGAAATTTGGGAATTTAAGGTAATTTCTCTTTCAACTTTTCCTTTGAAAGGCCTTTAAGTATTTTGATTTGGAGGCAACTAAAAATGTCACTCAGAGAAGGCAGTGGCACCCCACTCCAGTACTCTTGCCTGGAAAATCCATGGACAGAGGAACCTGGTAGGCTGCAGTCCATGGGGTTGCTAAGAGTCAAACATGACTGAGCGACTTCACTTTCACTTTTTACTTTCATGCATTGGAGAAGGAAATGGCAACCCACTCCAGTATTCTTGCCTGGAGAATCCCAAGGATGGGGGAGCCTGGTGGGCTGCCGTCTATGGGGTCACGCAGAGTCGGACACGACTGAAGCGACTTAGCATAGCATAGCATAAAAATGTCACTGCAAGGCTTTAAGAAGGCCTATCTCTGCATCTCCCTGGAAAAACAGACTAAAATTGTAAAAGTACACATTTGATAAACAATATCATTGTCTGGATCACAAAGCTTTCAAGAATCAAATTTTCATATTACATAAAGAGTGTTCAAGTTGTTGAATGCTCGCAGTGAAAAGAAGCTGTAAGAGTGGGGTCTTCAGAACTGTGCAAGTAAACAATAAATGACAGATCTATTTGATTATGGGAAGAGAAAAGTCACTGAGCAGAAGAAACAAAGCAAAATTTATAGATAATGGGCTGTAGCATTTTAGATATTGCCCTGAAATTTACTTAGGAATCACCGTTAAAGATAGCACCAGAGTAGGAGCCAAAACCTTGTTTTGTTTTGATCTTTATCATAGATCTATTAGTATGACAGACAAAAAATTTAAACCTTTGAAATTCAGTGTTATCTGTGAACTGAAAATTACATCTACTTAATTGAGTTATTGGTACAGTTACATAAGATAATGAGAATAAAAGCACATATTATGGTACTTGGTGCACGATTGAATTCTGGGCCAGAAATAATTCTTGAATTGAAAGTCAGTAGACATATCAAGCTACAGTACCTCTTTAACTAAAAATGTCAAAATAGGAGTGTCCTATTAGTCCTACATGGAAAATGATCACTGGACCCCATACAAAGCTATTAAGAGAAAGAATACAGCTCTACCACATTAAAAACAAAAGATACTAATAATTGTCTACTCTAGTGATGGTTTTCAAACATAACTGTACATTATTGTGAAAGCTTCAAAAACTACAGCTACTTGCAATCCCAGTTTCTAAAATTGTTCCAGAGTGGGGTGCTTTCTGGATGACTCTAATATGTATCATGAAATGATAGCTGGAAGATATAAGTTAAAATATAATGAAAAAAGAGAGAGGTAATGAATTTTCAGATGGGAAAGGTGTAGGAAGCCAGAAGTATTATGATTAAATGTGGATACTATGGAGAACTCAGAAATACAATTTCAGGGGTCTTCAATTTAAAAAATATATATATATATATGTGTGTGTGTATATATATATATGTGGCAGGGAGAAGGAAGTGGGAGAAACCATAACTGACAGCAAATATTACTTTATAAAGTGAATTACCTCAAGAAACTCATTGCTGATAGTAATGGCACAAATAGAGATTCACTGTAAGCTTATGTCTGCTAGATTTAAATTTGACCATTATATGTTCTAGGGAAATGCAAAGCATTTTATTTAGCACATCCCACATTAATGTTCTCTAATAAATCCATAGAGTGTGATCAATCCACAGAGTGAGAGGAAGATGCCCTTGACAAATGATTTCTGGTACTGCAAACAGCCCTGGAGAATGATTACGAGCAGTGTGAACCTCAGTCTGCTGTTGTAGAGATGATATTCTGGTGTGAGGAGGCTGTTATGTTTACAGAGCCTGAAATTCAGGTGCCTCAGCCTTTAGGAATCTTAGTAAGCCAGAATTCTGCTTTGAAAAGTTGGGTTTCTTTCCTTTTTTCCAATTGTAGTGAGCTACAGTGTTCACTGCTGCTATTTGCCAGTCTGCTCACAGCTGTGTCGCCTCATTTGAAATTATGCTTCAGAGTTCCCTTGTCATGCTCTGTTTTGTACTTTTCGCTCACAGTTGGTCTTATTCAGTCTCACACAGAGAACCTGTAAGGGAAGTTGCTCAGCTACCACTTCTCTCCCACACGGGTCCAATCCAAGGGGATGGTGTTGAGGTGAGTACCATGGAAGAGCTAACAGACTGTGTGATGCCCAAGGTTTTTCTGGGGAAGTCCAACATCCTTGTCTCTACTTTGGAGGAGGCAAGATGCAAAAGCATTTAGAGATGCAAGCCATTTTAGAACTAGAAGAGTTCCTAGGGTTTTTCTTTGAAACACCTCATTTTACCAAGAAGAAATATAAATATCCAAGTTTATATAGCTAGTTGGCAACAGAACTGATGGAAGATTTTAGATGCTGTGTTAATACCAACATCATATTACGGCTACACCACATTACTTCTGTACTTTGCGTGTAAGAGACAATGAAAGTTATTCTAATAAAATACCCCTCTTATTAAGCATTAAAAATCTATGTGAGAGCACTGTCCAAACACCAGTATTCACTAACAGCTTGAAGTTTTCCAGAGAACTTCCTGAACATAAAAACCTATGGCAGGTTGACTGGCAGGGTTATAACAGCACTGAGACATCCCTAACAAGAACTAGATTTAAATAGAGTATATGCCAATTATGATGTATCAGTGGCTAATGAGGCAATCTCTATTCTAAATCAATTCTAGGAGTCTTTAGTAATACTGATAATGCTCTATGTTCACACCAAATCTGATAAAAAACCTATCCAGTAACTGTGATGGTCATGCTGCAAAACAACTATTTTACACATCTAGAGATTTTTCAGCAAAATGGAAAGAACTGTGTCAAGGCTGTTTATTGTCACCCTGCATGTTTAACTTATATGCAAAGTGCATCATGTAAAATGCCAAGCTGGAAGAAGCTCGAACTGGGATCAAGATTGCTGGGAGAAATATCAATAACCTCAGTTAGGCACATTCAGTTAAGTTTGGTTGCTCAGTCGTGTCCAACTCTTTGCGACCCCATGAATCACAGCACGCCAGGCCTCCCTCACCAACTCCCGGTGTTCAATCAAACTCATGTCTATCGAGTAGGTATTGCCATCCAGTCATCTCATCCTCTGTTGCCCTCTTCTCCTCCTGCCCTCAATCTCTTCAAGCATCAAGATCTTTTCCAATGAGTCAACTCTTCGCATGAGGTGGGCAAAGTATTGGAGTTTCAGCTTCAACATCAGTCCTTTCAATGAACACCCAGGACTGATCTCCCTTAGGATGGACTGGTTGGATTTCCTTGCAGTCCACGGGACTGTCAAGAGTCTTCTCCAACACCACCGTTCAAAAGCATAAATTCTTCGGCACTCAGCTTTCTTCACAGTCCAACTCTCACATCCATACCTGACCACTGGAAAAACCATAGCCTTGACTAAACGGACGTTTGTTGGCAAAGTAATATCTCTGCTTTTCCATATGTTACCTAAGTTGGTCATAACCCTCCTTCCAAAAGTAGCGTGTTTTAATTTCATGGGTGCAATCACAATCTGCAGTGGTTTTGGAGCCCCAAAAAATAAAGTCTGACACTGTTTCCACTGTTTCCCCCAACTATTTCCCATGAAGTGATAGGACCAGATGCCATGATCTTAGTTTCTGAATGTTGAGCTTTAAGCCAACTTTTTCACTCTCCACTTTCACTTTTTTTTTTTTTAGTTTTTTAATTTTTTTAATTTTAAAATCTTTAATTCTTACATGCGTTCCCAAACATGAACCCCCCTCCCACCTCCCTCCCCATAACATCTCTCTGGGTCATCCCCATGCACCAGCCCCAAGCATGCTGTATCCTGCGTCAGACATAGACTGGCAATTCAATTCTTACATGATAGTATACATGTTAGAATGCCATTCTCCCAAATCATCCCACCCTCTCCCTCTCCTTCTGAGTCCAAAAGTCTGTTATACACATCTGTGTCTTTTTTCCTGTCTTGCATACAGGGTTGTCATTGCCATCTTCCTAAATTCCATATATATGTGTTAGTATACTGTATTGGTGTTTTTCTTTCTGGCTTACTTCACTCTGTATAATCGGCTCCAGTTTCATCCATCTCATCAGAACTGATTCAAATGAATTCTTTTTAACGGCTGAGTAATACTCCATTGTGTATATGTACCACAGCTTTCTTATCCATTCATCTGCTGATGGACATCTAGGTTGTTTCCATGTCCTGGCTATTATAAACAGTGTTGCAATGAACATTGGGGTACATGTGTCTCTTTCAATTCTGGTTTCCTCGGTGTGTATGCCCAGCGGTGGGATTGCTGGGTCATATGGCAGTTCTATTTGCAATTTTTTAAGGAATCTCCACACTGTTCTCCATAGTGGCTGTACTAGTTTGCATTCCCACCAACAGTGTAGGAGGGTTCCCTTTTCTCCACACCCTCTCCAGCATTTATTGCTTGCAGATTTTTGGATCGCAGCCATTCTGACTGGTGTGAAGTGGTACCTCATTGTGGTCTTGATTTGCATTTCTCTAGTAATGAGTGATGTTGAGCATCTTTTCATGTGTTTGTTAGCCATCCGTATGTCTTCTTTGGAGAAATGTCTATTTAGTTCTTTGGCCCATATTTTGATTGGGTTGTTTATTTTTCTGGGATTGAGCTGCATAAGTTGCTTGTATATTTTTGAGATTAGTTGTTTGTCAGTTGCTTCATTTGATATTATTTTCTCCCATTCAGAAGGCTGTCTTTTTACCTTGCTTATAGTTTCCTTTGTTGTGCAGAAGCTTTTAATTTTAATTAGATCCCATTTGCTTATCTTTGCTTTTATTTCCAGAATTCTGGGAGGTGGATCGTAGAGGATCCTGCTGTGATTTATGTCGGAGAGTGTTTTGCCTATGTTCTCCTCTAGGAGTTTTATAGTTTCTGGTCTTACATTTAGATCTTTAATCCATTTTGAGTTTATTTTTGTGTGCGGTGTTAGAAAGTGATCTAGTTTCATTCTTTCACAAGTGGTTGACCAGTTTTCCCAGCACCACTTGTTAAAGAGATTGTCTTTACTCCATTGTATATTCTTGCCTCCTTTGTCAAAGATAAGGTGTCCATATGTGTGTGGATTCATCTCTGGGCTTTCTATTTTGTTCCATTGATCTATATGTCTGTCTTTGTGCCAGTACCATACTGTCTTGATGACTGTGGCTTTGTAGTATAACCTGAAGTCAGGCAAGTTGATTCCTCCAGTTCCATTCTTCTTTCTCAAGATTGCTTTGGCAATTCGAGGTTTTTTGTATTTCCATACAAATCTTGAAATTATTTGTTCTAGTTCTGTGAAAAATATGACTGGTAGCTTGATAGGGATTGCATTGAATTTGTAAATTGCTTTGGGTAGTATGCTCATTTTCACTATATTGATTCTTCCGATCCATGAACATGGTATATTTCTCCATCTATTAGTGTCCTCTTTGATTTCTTTCACCAGTGTTTTATAGTTTTCTATATATAGGTCTTTAGTTTCTTTAGGTAGATATATTCCTAAGTATTTTATTCTTTTTGTTGCAATGGTGAATGGAATTGTTTCCTTAATTTCTTTTTCTACTTTCTCATTATTAGTGTATATGAATGCAAGGGATTTCTTGTGTTGATTTTATATCCTGCAACTTTACTATATTCATTGATGAGCTCTAGTAATTTTCTGGTGGAGTCTTTAGGGTTTTCCATGTAGAGGATCATGTCATCTGCAAACAGTGAGAGTTTTACTTCTTCTTTTCCAATTTGTATTCCTTTTATTTCTTTTTCTGCTCTGATTGCTGTGGCCAAAACTTCCAGAACTATGTTGAATAGTAGCGGTGAAAGTGGACATCCTTGTCTTGTTCCTGACTTTAGGGGAAATGCTTTCAATTTTTCACCATTGAGGATAATGTTTGCTGTGGGTTTGTCATATATAGCTTTTATTATGTTGAGGTATGTTCCTTCTATTCCTGCTTTCTGGAGAGTTTTTATCATAAATGGATGTTGAATTTTGTCAATGGCCTTCTCTGCATCTATTGAGATAATCATATGGTTTTTATTTTTCAATTTGTTGACGGCTTCACAGCTGAATTCTACCAAAAATTTCGAGAAGAGCTAACACCTATCCTACTCAAACTCTTCCAGAAAATTGCAGAGGAAGGTAAACTTCCAAACTCATTCTATGAGGCCACCATCACCCTAATACCAAAACCTGACAAAGATGTCACAAAAAAGAAAACTACAGGCCAATATCACTGATGAACATAGATGCAAACATCCTCCACAAAATTCTAGCAATCAGAATCCAACAACACATTAAAAAGATCATACACCATGACCAAGTGGGCTTTATCCCAGGGATGCAAGGATTCTTCAATATCCGCAAATCAATCAATGTAATTCTCCACTTTCACTTTCATCAAGAGGCTTTTTAGTTCCTCTTCAATTTCTACCATAAGGGTGGTGTCATCTGCATATCTGAGGTTATTGATATTTCTCCCAGCAATCTTGATTCCAGCTTGTGCTTCTTCCAGGTCAACGTTTCTCATGTGTACTCTGCATGTAAGTTAAATAAGCAGGGTGACAACATAGAGCCTTAATGTACTCCTTTTCCTATTTGGAACCAGTCTGTTGTTCCATGTCCAGTTCTAACTGTTGCTTCCTGACCTGCATACAGATTTCTCAAGAAGCAGGTTAGGTGGTCTAGTATTCCCATCTCTTTCAGAATTTTCCACAGTTTATTGTGATCCACACAGTCAAAGGCATTGGCATAGTCAATAAAGCAGAAATATATATTTTTCTGGAACTCTCTTGCTTTTTTGATGATCCGGTGGATGTTGGCAATTTGATCTCTGGTTCCTCTGCCTTTCCTAAAACCAGCTTGAACATCTGGAACTTCACAGTTCATGTACTGCTGAAGCAAAGCTTGCAGAATTTTGAGCATTACTTTACTAGCATGTGAGATGAGTGCAACTGTGCGGTAGTTTGAGCATTCTTTGGTATTGCCTTTCTTTGGGATTGGGATGAAAGCTGACCTTTTCCAGTCCTGTGGCCACTGCTGAGTTCTCCAAATTTGCTCGCATACCAAGTGCAGCACTTTCACAGCATCATCTTTCAGGATTTGAAATAGCTCAGCTGGAATGCCATCACGTCCACTAGCTTTGTTCTTAGTGATGCTTTCTAAGGCCCACTTGACTTCACATTCCAGGATGTCTGGCTCTAAGTGAGTGATCACACCATCATGATTACCTGGGTTGTGAAGATCTTTTTTGTACAGTTCTTCTGTGTACTCTTGCCATCTCTTCTTAATCTCTTCTGCTTCTGTTAGGTCCATACCATTTCTCTTCTTTATTGAGCCCATCTTTTTATGAAATGTTCCCTTGGTATCTCTAATCTTCTTGAAGAGATCTCTAGTCTTTCCCATTCTGTTGCTTTCCTCTATTTCTTTGCATTGATCGCTGAAGAAGGCTTTCTTATCTCTCCTTGCTATTCTTTAGAACTCTGCATTCAAACGCTTATATTTTTCTTTTTCTCCTTTGCTTTTTGTGTCTCTTCATTTCACAGCTATTTGTAAGGCCTCCCCAGACAGCCATTTTGCTTTTTTGCATTTCTTTTCCATGGGGATGGTCTTGATCCCTGTCCTCTGTACAATATCATGAACCTCCGTCCATAGTTCATCGGGTACTCTGTCAGATCTAGTCCCTTAAATCTATTTCTCACTTTCACTGTGTATTCATAAAGGATTTGATTTAGGTCATACCTGAATGGTCTAGTGGCTTTCCCTACTTTCTTCAATTTATGTCTGAATTTGGCAATAAGGAGTTCATGATCTGAGCCACAGTCAGTTGCCGGTCTTGTTTTTGCTGACTGTATAGATTTTCTCAATTTTTGGCTGCAAAGAATATAATCAGTCTGATTTGGGTGTTGACCATCTGGTGATGTCCATGTGTAGATTCTTCTCTTGTGTTTTTGGAAGAGGGTTTTTGCTATGACCAGTGCATTCTCTTGGCAAAACTCTACTAGCCTTTGCCCTGCTTCATTCTGTATTCCATGGCCAAATTTGCCTGTTACTCCAGGTGTTTCTTGATGTCCTACTTTTGCATTCCAGTCCCCTATAATGAAAAGGCAGATTACACCCCTCTAATGACAGATAGGACAGAGGAACTAAAGCACCTTTTGATGAAGGTGAAAGAGGAGAGTGAAAAAGCTGGGTCGACATTCAGAAAACTAAGATCATATTATTTGATCGCATCACTTCATGGCAAATAGTTGGGGAAACAATGGAAGCAGTGACAGATTTTGTATTCTTAGGCTCCAAAATCACTACAGATGGTGACTGCAGCAATTAAATTAAAAGACACTTTCTCCTTGGATGAAAAGCTATAACAAACCTAGACAGCATATTAAAAAGCAAAGACATCACTTTGCCGACAAAGATCTGTATGGTCAAAGTTATGGTTTTTCCAGTATTCATGTACAGATGTGAGAATTGGACCATAAAGAATGCTGAGCACTGAAGAATTGATACTTTTGAACTGTGGTGCTGGAGAAGACTCTTGAGAGTCACTTGGACAGCAAGGAGATCAAACCAGTCAATCCTAAAGAAAATCAACCCAGAATATTCATTGTAAGGACTGATGTTGAATCCAAAGCACCGATAATTTGGCCATCTGATGTGAAGAGCTGACTCACTGGAAAAGACCCTGACACTGGGAAAGATTGAGGGCAAGGAGAGAAGGGGATGACAGAGAATGAGGTGGTTAGATGGCATCATCAACTTAATGGATATGAGTTTGAGCAAACTCCAGGAGATAGTGAAGGACAGGGAAGCCTGGTGTGCTGCAGTCACTGGGATGCAGAGTTGAACATGACTGAGTGGACTGAACAACAACAATACAGGTTAGTCTCTGGATAGTAGAGTCAATCAGTTGTATCCAATTGGTAGTATGCTCAATAATGTTTCCTGGCCAAGGAAAAGCTTCAAAAATATTGGGAATAATTAATATGTCTTCAAGAAAGATTATGGTAGTGAAACCAATGTGACTTTTGCTGGCATATAATTCTGATATTATTATAAGGGGATTTGTTCCCATAGTGTCAGTATAATGGATTAGAATTTCCAAAATCATTCATCATTTTACAACCTTATATTCAATTCTCAGCTCTTGTCCATTTGACTTATATCCCTACCATTTCATGGAAATTGCTCTTGTTGGGGTCACCAATATCCTAGTTTTCAAATCCATATAGCATGTTGCATTCAATCTCTCTGTAACATTTAAAATTTCTGACCCTTTCATCTTTGAAATTCTTTCCTTCTTGGATATCTACAAAACTCTCTTCCTTCATTATTTACTTACTTCAGTAACAGCTTCTTTCTCCTCTGGTTCTCTTTCTTCCACAGTCTACAACTTTCCAGGAAGGTCATACTCAGATTTTTTTCCCCCTTTTTCTCTTTTCCATTTTTAACTTTAATTATACTGCCCCAGGTTACAATCACTAGTTCCACATCTATGCATTTCTGATGATTTCCATAATTGCCTAAATATAGTCTAAGTATCTATCTCTCTTTCTATAATATATATATATTCCTATGAATATCTTTAAAACTGAATTTTTTTCTAAGCTAATCATTCCGTCTCCTATCCTTTGTTCCCCAGATTTCCTGTCAAGGAGAATGTCACTTTGCAATCCTCAAGCCACAGGTCAAGAAAGCATCTTAGATTTCTCTCTATCCTTTAACTCGTGTTGAAGGAATCAAGTGGGCAATCAAGGTTTGTTAATCCTCTGCCAGAAAAATACTTTGTATAAATCCTTTACACTTTTACCTACTGCTACTACCTTACTTAAAGTACTCATCATATAGATCCTAAAATAGCATCTTACCTATTTCTTTTTCCAGGTTAGTCCTTTCAAACTGTTACTGCTAGTGTGATTTTTCATTTCATCTGAGTGAGATGTCCAAGTTCCATTTTCATTGTTTATTCTTTGTGTGACCAAAAGAATTCATTTACATCCTCCTGACATCATTTGCCTCATTTGCAAATGATAATAATAGAATCTGCTGGAATTATTGATAGGTATATTCCTTAACTTCTAGAGCCAGAAAGAAATGTGGGGTTCAACTAATTTATCCCATAAATCTAAGGATTAGTAAGGAGTAAAATACCCTCTGTTTGTCCAAGGTCACAGAATGATAATTTATTGTAAAAAATAATGCATTGGTTATCTCCTGGCAAAATTTTATCCAATATCCTTTCAGTGAACCAATAGATAAAATGGTGTCACATATGTTGTATCAGTCTTCCCTGGTGGCTCAGCAGTAAAGAATCTGTCTGTCCATGCAGGAGACATTGGTTTGATCTGAGTTGGGAAAATCCTCTGGAAAAAGGAAATAGCAACACCAGTATTCTTGCCTGGAAATCCCATGAACAGAAGAGTCTGGTGGGCTACAGTCAAAGGGGTTGCAAAGAGTCATACACAACTTAATGAGTAAACAATGAACAACAGCATGCTTTATATCATGTTGTTAAAAATATATTCTTAATACTCTAAGATGAAACATCTTAAGTATTAACTGTTGACCAACAAATGTATAAAATTATTTGAATTAATTGCACTAAGCTAACAGCTCCATCTATCAACTTTTGTCTGTTATGTTTATCTTTTGCCCAAAGGACACCAGAATTATGCATGTGTATGTGCATATATATGTGTGGGCAAATGCCTCATGCTAAGTCACTTCAGTCATGTTCAACTCTTTGTGACCCTATGGACTATAGCCCACCAGGCTCTACTGTCCGTGGGGATTTTCCCAGCAAGAATACTGGAGTGGGCTCTCATGCCTTTCTCCAGGGGATCTTCCCTACTCAGGTATCAAACCCATTTCTCTTATGTCTCCTGAATTGGTAGGTGGGTTCCTTACCACTAGTGCTACCTGGGAAGCCGTGGGCAAATATATATATATATATATTTGTCCAGTACTGGATAAAAACAAATACTGGACAAAAACTACTGCTAATGAGTGGAGCATGCCTGAGGCATGCAGAAAGAAGATGTGGGAATCCATGAATCAGCATTATCCTGACACTGGCTGGTTTGTAATAAAATGCATTTTCTCTCCATGTTCCCAAGACTAGAACAAATGAGGACATTTGACATAAAACCATGTTCAGGGTTTAATGTATTGTATATACCAGAGATAATCAACCTTCATTGCATTTACAAACCAACCCAACCCAGAACTGTAAGGAATAGAGTCAAGAGAAATGGAAATATAGTAAGTAATCCACTTGGAATTCTCACCGAATTTCCCACCTTCCCAAGTAGTTGTTTCTCAGGCTGTTTTTTCCTAGTATATATGCCTCTCTTACTGTATTCTTTTAAGCAAGGACTGATAAAATATAGTTTATATTCATAGACACAAAGTGAAAATTAAACTTCACGTATCACAAAGGTTAAAAAAAGATGTTAAAATTCCTCCTCCTCCTCACCATTGTTACCAGCACCATCATCATCATCACCACCATCATAAATAATATTTCTTTAGTGCTTAGTATGTGCCTAATTCTGAGCTAAGTGCTTTACACGCATTTATATAAAAGACCTGACAATGTAGTTATTATGCATATATCTATTTAAAAAAAAGAAGCCTAAGCTATGTCAGGTATATTTCATGTGGGCTTGCAATTCAAACTATTTTAAACTCTTAACTATTCTGACTTAACTGCCTCTATCTCTCTCTGTCTCCATTCCCAAATATATTTGATTTTGTGTTTGATTATTTCAGTTTCTGTTATTTTCAGGAAAACAATAGGCAACTTTTAAAGTTGTCTATTTATCTTAAGAAAACGTTTTAATTCTGCATGTTGGAAGATACATAGTACAGCAGAATGTAAAACTTAAAAGTATTTAAAAACAATGCAGAAAATATATCAATTCACTTGAGAAAAAGATGAAATTCAAATTTAAAAGATATCCAAAGAAAAGTGGAATCTATGATGGAAACATTTTCACAGGAGTAACAATTCTTTAATCTTTTTCAGAGATGAAGAAAATTACTTTGTTACTAAAATTTTAGTAAGATTTAATTAGTTTTCAAGATTGTTTTTGCTCTCCTGTGTCCCTTGCATTTCCATATGAATTTTATGATCAACTGTCCATTAATGCAAAGAAAAGAAGCTGGAATTTTGATAAGGGTTACACTGAATTTGTATATTTTTGAAAAAAAGTATTGCCATTCTAAAAAATACTAAATTTACAGACCCAGGAACCCAGAATATCTTATTTAGGTATTCTTCAGTTTCTTTCACCAGTACTTTGTGGTTTTCAGTATACAAGCCTAGCATTTCTTTTATTAAATTTACACCTAAGTATTTTAATTCATTCTTTTGGTTGGTACTGTTCATTGCTAGTACATAAAGTCTCAGTTGATTTTTGTATATTTTTCTTGTAACCTTCACACTTCGGGGCCAGTTTATTAGTTTTAATAGATTTTTTGTGGATTGATTAGGATTTTCTCTAGACAAGAACACAACACCTAAAAAAAAAAGAGAACATTTTGTGTCTTCCTTTCCAAACTGTATGCCTTTATTTCTTTATCTTCTCTGCTTTATTCCTCTGGCTAAAACCTCTGCTGCTGCTGCTAAGTTGCTTCAGTCATGTCCGACTCTGTGCGACCCCAGAGACGGCAGCCCACCAGGCTCCCCTGTCCCTGGGATTCTCCAGGCAAGAACACTGGAGTGGGTTGCCATTTCCTTCTCCAATGCATGAAAGTGAAAAGTGAAAGTGAAGTCGCTCAGTTGTGTCCGACTCTAGCGACCCCATGGACTGCAGCCCACCAGGCTCCTCCGTCCATGGGATTTTCCAGGCAAGAGTACTGGAGTGGGGTGCCATTGCTGTTTTAAAGTCTTTATAAATTAAAGTCTAATGTCTGGGCTTTGCCTGGGATCATTTCCTTTTGAGTTTTTTATTTTTTAATTTATTCTGTCTATGGACCTTACTTTTAAATTTCTTTGCTAATATCAAATATGTGTATTTAGTTTAAAATTAGATATTTTAAATAAGAAAATTTAGCAGCTCTGTAATATGGTGGGATTACCCAATTTCTCTCTGGATTTATTGTCGCTGCCTGGTGGTGGGGTGGTAAATACTATGATTTGTTTTATTTTGTGAATTTTCTGGACAAATTTCGTAAAGTCTCTATGCTTTGTCAAACATAGTCCTTGGAGTCTTTACTCAAGAATCTTCAGTTTCAGTTTCAGTTCAGTATCTCAGTCGTGTCCGACTCTTTGTGACCCCATGATTCACAGCACACCAGGCCTCCCTGTCCATCACCAATTCCCGGAGTTCACTCAGACTCATGTCCATCGAGTCAGTGATGCCATCCAGCCATCTCATCCTCTGTCATCCCCTTCTCCTCCTGCCCCCAATCTCTCCCAGCATCAGAGTCTCTTCCAATGAGTCAACTCTTCACAGGAGGTGGCCAAAGTACTGGAGTTTCAGCTTCAGCATCATTCCTTCCAAAGAAATGCCAGGGTTGATCTCCTTCAGAATAGACTGGTTGGATCTCCTTGTAGTCCAATGGACTCTCAAGAAGCTTCTCCAACACCGCAGTTCAAAAGCATCAATTCTTCCGCGCTCAGCCTTCTTCACAGTCCAACTCTCACATCCATACATGACCACAGGAAAAACCATAGCCGTGACTAGACAGATCTTAGTCGGCAAAGTAATGTCTCTGCTTTTGAATATGCTATCTAGTTTGGTCATAACTTTTCTTCCAAGGAGTAAGCATCTTTTAATTTCATGGCTACAATCTCCATCTGCAGTGATTTTGGAGCCCAAAAAATAAAGTCTGACACTGTTTCCACTGTTTCCCATCTATTTCCCATGAAGTGATGGGACTGGATGCCATGATCTTCATTTTCTGAATGTTGAGGTTTAAGCCAACTTTTTCACTCTCCTCTTTCACTTTCATCAAGAGGCTTTTTAGTTCCTCTTCACTTTCTGCCATAAGGGTGGTGCCATCTGCATATCTGAGGTTATTGATATTTCTCCCGGCAATCTTGATTCCAGCTGTGTTTCTCCCAGTCCAGCGTTTCTCATGATGTACTCTGCATATAATTTAAATAAGCAGGGTGACAATATATAGCCTTGACGTACTCCTTTTCCTATTTTGAACTAGTCTGTGGTTTCATGTCCAGTTCTAACTGTTGCTTCCTGACCTGCATACAGATTTCTCAAGAGGCAGGTCAAATGGTCTGGTATTCCCATCTCTTTCAGAATTTTCCACAGTTTATTGTGATCCACACAGTCAAAGGCATTGGCATAGTCAATAAAGCAAAAATAGATGTTTTTCTGGAACTCTCTTGCTTTTTCCTTGATCCAACGTATGTTGGCAATTTGATCTCTGGTTCCTCTGCCTTTTCTAAAACCAGCTTCAACATCAGGAAGTTCACAGTTCACATATTGCTGAAGCCTGGCTTGGAGAATTTTGAGCATTACTTTATTAACATGTGAGATGAGTGCAATTGTGAGGTAGTTTCAGCATTCTTTGGCATTGCCTTTCTTTGGAATTGGAATGAAAACTGACCTTTTCCAGTCCTGTGGCCACTGCTGAGTTTTCCAAATTTGCTGGCATATTGAGTGCAGCACTATCACAGCATCATCTATTAGGATTTGAAACAGCTCAACTGGAATTCAATCACCTCCACTAGCTTTCTTCAAGAATCTTAGTGTTCAGCTAATGATTAGAGAATTCCTTAAATGCTTTGAACCAGTATATCTCCCAGACATTGTCAACGTGCTCTATTTATGTGTTGGTGTATTCCTTCGGTGGTCTTGCAGACAGTGTCCAATTTTGCCTTTAGCCATTATGTCCACCTATGCAGAGCTCTCAAGTGAGTGGGAGACTAAGGCTTTCTCAATTATTTATCCCTAAGAACTCAAAAAAGATGTCCTTTTCATTATAGGGGATGGAATGCAAAAGTAAGAAGTCAAGAAACACCTGGGGTAACAGGCAAAATTGGCCTTGGAATATGGAATGAAGCAAGGCAAAGGCTAAGAGAGTTTTGCCAAGAGAATGCACTGGTCATAGCAAAAACCCTCTTCCAAAAACACAAGAGAAGACTCTACACATGAACATCACCAGATGGTCACCACCCAAATCAGATTGGTTATATTCTTTGCAGTCAAAGATGGAGAAGATCAATACAGTCAGCAAAAACAAGACTGGCAGCTGACTGTGGCTCAGATCATGAACTACTTTTTGCCAAGTTCAGACTTAAATTGAAGAAAATAGGGAAAACCACTAGACCATTGAGCCATGACCTAAATCAAATCCCTCATGATTATACAGTGGAAGTGAGAAATAGATTTAAGGAACTAGATCTGATAGACAGAATGCCTGATGAACTATGGATGGAGATTCATGACATTGTACAGGAGACAGGGATCAAGAACATCCCCATGGGAAAGAAATGCAAAAAAGCAAAATGGCTCTCTGAGGAGGCCTTACAAATAGCTGTGAAAAGAAGAGAAGCTAAAGCAAAGGAGAAAAGGAAAGATATAAGCATCTGAATGCAGAGTTGCAAAGAATAGCAAGGAGAGATAAGAAAGCCTTCTTCAGCGATCAATGCAAAGAAATAGAGGAAAGCAACAGAATGGGAAAGACTAGAGATCTCTCAAGAAAATTAGAGATACCAAGGGAACATTTCATAAAAAGATGGGCTCGATAAAGAAGAGAAATGGTATGGACCTAACAGAAGCAGAAGAGATTAAGAAGAGATGGCAAGAGTACACAGAAGAACTGTACAGAAAAAGAGCCTCACGACCCAGATAATCATGATGGTGTGAAAACCCACCTAGAGCCAGACATCTTGGAATGTGAAGTCAAGTGGGCCTTAGAAAGCATCACTACGAATAAAGCTAGTGGACGTGATGACATTCCAGTTGAGCTATTTCGAATCCTGAAAGATGATGTTGTGAAAGTGCTGCACTCAATATGCCAGCAAATTTGGAGAACTCAGCAGTGGCTACAGGACCGGAAAAGGTCAAGTTTCATGCCAATTCCAAAGAAAGGCAATGCCAAAGAATGCTCAAACTACCACACAATTGCACTTATTTCACATGCTAGTAAAGAAATGCTCAAAATTCTGCAAGCTTGGCCTCAGCAGTACGTGAACCGTGAACTTCCAGATGTTCAAGCTGGTTTTAGGAAAGGCAGAGGAACCAGAGATTAAACTGCTAACATATGCTGAATCGTCAAAAAAGCAGGAGCGTTCCAGAAAAATATCTATTTCTGCTTTATTGACTATGCCAATGCCTTTGACTGTGTGGATCACAATAAACTGTGGAAAATTCTGAAAGAGATGGGAATACTAGACCACCTAACCTGCTTCTTGAGAAATCTGTATGCAGGTCAGGAAGCAACAGTTAGAACTGGGCATGGAACAACAGACTGGTTCCAAATAGGAAAAGGAGTACGTAAAGGCTGTATATTGTCACCCTGCTTATTTAACTTCTTTGCAGAGTACATCATGAGAAACGCTGGCCTGAAAGAATCACGAGCTGGAATCAAGATTGCCGGGAGAAATATCAATAACCTCAGATATGCAGATGACACCACCTTTATGCTAGAAAATGAAGAGGAACTAAAAAGCCTCTTGATGAAAGTGAAAGAAGAGAGTGAAAAAGTTGGCTTAAAGCTCAACATTCAGAAAACGAAGATCATAGCATCTGGTCCCATCACTTTATGGGAAATAAAAGGGGAAACAGTGGAAACAGTGTCAGACTTTATTTTTTTGTGCTCCAAACCACTGCAGATGCTGATTGCACCCATGAAATTAAAAAAACTCTTAATCCTTGGAAGGATTAAGGATTAACCTAGATAAAATATTGAAAAGCAGAGATGTTGCCATCAAAGGTCCATCTAAGGCTATGGTTTTGACAGTGGTCATGTATGGATGTGAGAGTTGAACTGTGAAGAAAGCTGAGCACTGAAGAATTGATGCTTTTGAACTGTGGTGTTGGAAAAGACTCTTGAGAGTCCCTTGGACTGCAAGGAGATCCAACCAGTCTATTCTAAAGGAGATCAGTCCTGGATGTTCTGTGAAAGGACAGATACTGAAGCTGAAACTCCAGTACTTTGTCCACTTCATGTGAAGAGTTGACTCATTGGAAAAGACTCTGATGCTGGGGGGGGGTTGGGGGCAGGAGGAAAAGTGGATGACAGAAGATGAGATGGCTGGATGACATCACTGACAACATGGATGTGAGTTTGAGTGAACTCTGGGAGTTGGTGATGGACAGGGAGGCCTGGCGTGCTGCAATTCATTGGGTGGCAAAGAGTTGGACACGACTGAGCGACTGAACTGAGCTGAACTGAACTGTTTCCACTGTTTCCCTATTTATTTGCCAGGAAGTGATGTGACCGGATGCCATGATCATTGTTTTCTGAATGTTGAGATTTAAGCCAACTTTTCACTCTCCTCTTTCAATTTCCTTAAGAGCCTCTTTAATTCTTCATTTTCTGCCATAAGGGTGGTGTCATCTTCATATCTGAGGTTCTTGATATTTCTCCTGGTTATCTGTATTCTACCTTGTGCTTCATCCAGCCCAGTGTTTCTCTGATGTACTCTGTGTATAAGATCAATAAGCAGGGTGATGATATACAGCCTTGATGTACTCCTTTTCTATTTGGAACCAGTCTGTTGTTCCATGTCCAGTTCTAACTGTTGCTTTCTGACCTGCATATAGGTTTCTCAAGAGGCAGGTCAGGAGGTCTAGTATTCCCATCTCTTTCAGAATTTTCCAGTTTATTGTGATCTACACAGTCAAAGGCTTTGGCATACTCAATAAAGCAGAAATAGATGTTTTTCTGGAACTCTCTTGTTTATTCAGTGATCCAACAGATGTTGGCAATTTTATTGTGGTTCCTTTGTCTTTTCTAAATCCAGCTGGAATATCTGAAAGTTCACAATTCATGTGTTGCTGAAGCTTGGCTTGGAGAATTTTGAGCATTACTTTACTAGCGTGTGAAATAAGTGCAATCATTCAGTGCAATTGTGCAATTTGAGCATTCTTTGGCATTGACTTTCTTTGGGGTTAGAATGAAAACTGACCTTTTCCAGTCCCATGGCCCTTGCCGAGTTTTCCAAATTTGCTGGCATATTGAATGTAGCACTTTTACGGCTTCATCTTTTAGGATTTGAAATAGCTCAACTGGAATTCCATCACCTCCACTAGCTTTGTTCATAGTGATGGTTTCTAAGGCCCACTTGACTTCACATTCTAGGATGTCTGACTCTAGGTGAGTGATCACACTATCATGATTATCTGGGGTGAATATCTTTTTTTTTGTATAGTTATTCTGTTTATTCTTGCCATCTCTTCTTAATATCTTCTGCTTCTGTTAGGTCCATACCATTTCTGTCCTTATTGTGCCCAGCTTTGCATGAAATGTTTCCTTGGTATCTCTAATTTTCTTGAAGACATCACTAATCTTTCCCATCCTGTTCTTTTCCTCTGTATCTTTGCACTGATCACTGAGGAAAACTTTCTTATCTCTCCTTGCTCTTCTTTGGAACTCTGCATTCAAATGGGTATATCTTTCCTTTTCTCCTTTGCTTTTCACTTCTCTCCTTTTTCACAGCTATTTGTAAGGCCTCCTCAGACAGCCGTTTTGTTCTTTTGCATTTCTTTTTCTTTGGTAGCTATTGATCCCTGTCTCCTGTACAATGTCACAAACCTCCGTCCCTAGTTCATCAGGTACTCTGTCTATCAGATCTAGTCCTTGAATCTATTTCTCACTTCCACTGTATAATCATAAGGGATTTTATTTAAGTCCTACCTGAATAGCCTAGTAGTTTTCCCCACTTTCTTCAATTTAACTATGAATTTGGCAATAATTCATGATCTGAGCCACAGTCAGCTGCGGGTCTTGTTTTTGCTGACTGTATAGAGCTTCTCCATCTTTGGCTGAAAAGAATATAATCAATCTGATTTCAGTGTTGCCTATCTGATGATGTCCATTTGTAGAGTCTTCTCTTGTGTTGTTGGAAGAGGTTGTTTGCTATGACCAGTGTGTTTTCTTGGTGAAACTCTATTAGCCTTTGCCCTGCTTTATTCCGTACTCCAAGGCCAAATTTGCCTGTTACTCTAGGTGTTTCTTGTGCATTCCAGTCCCCTATAATAAAAAGGACATCTTTTTTGGGTGTTAGTTCTAAAAGGTCCTGTTGGTCTTCATAGAACCGTTCATCTTCAGCTACTTCAGCATTACTGTTTGGGGCATAGACTTGGATTACCATGATTTCAAATGGTTTGCTTTGGAAATGACCAGAGATCATTCTGTTGTTTTTGAGATTGCATCCAAGTGCTATAATTCACTGATTCCTAATATATTGATGTTCACTCTTGCCCTCTCCTGTTTGACCACTTCCAATTTGCCTTAATTCATGGAACTAAGATTCCGATTCCTATGCAATATTGTTCTTTACAGCATAGGACTTAACTTCCACTGGGGCTTCCTTGATAGCTCAATTGGTAAAGAATCCGCCTGCAATGCAATAGTCCCCAGTTCGATTCCTGGGTTGGGAAGATCTGCTGGAGATGAGATAGGCTACCTACTCCTATTATTGGGCTTCCCTTGTGGCTCAGTTGGTAAAGAATCCACCTGAAATGCAGGAGACCTGGGTTAGAACCCTGGGTTGGGAAGATTCCCCTGGAGAAGGGAAAGTCTATCCACTCCAGTATTCTGGCCTAGAGAATTCCATGGACTATATAGTCCATGGGGTCACAAAGAGTTGGACAAGACTGAGTTACTTGCACTACACTTACTTCCATCACCAGTCACATCCACAACTGCAAGTTTAAGAACTTCAGTGTTAAACAACTGTGATTATTTTTAACAAGTGTCTCAGAAAAAAAGGGTGTTAACAAGCGAACAGTAAGTCAGGTCAGAGAAAGTTAAGCTCCATCAGTGGGGGCTTCCAAGGAACTGGTGACAGGTTGGATAATGACTGTTCTTGGGAACAAGGGGTTTGTGGAGCTCCACATGGAAAAGATACAATGAAGTCTTCATTACAACAAAAGAAATTTATATCCAAATAGATTAAAGACTTATATATGTCAAAAACAATTTTAAAAATTCAATAACCATTTAGGTGATTACTGTTTAATTTTGAAGTTGAGAAGATTTTAAAATAAGTTTTTTGTAAGTCCTAACTGTAAATTATAGGAAGTGTTTTTTGTAATAAAAAATTAAAACCTTTTCATCAAACATAGACTAAAGTGAATGAAAAGACAAATTACAAACTGAGAAAATATCTTTCAATTCATGGAACTGATAAATGGATTGGTATAAAGAATACTTGTCAAAGTTATTGACAGGGCAATATGCAAAAATATGAATATAATTGAATATAAAGAGTAAGTGAAAAATGTAATTCCATAAATACATGCACTGCTAAGTCACTTCAGTCATATCTGACTCTTTGATATCTTATGGACTATAGCCTGCCAAGCTCCTCTGTCCATGGGATTTCCCAGATTAGAATACTGGAGTAGGTTGTCATGCCCTCTTTCAGGGGATCTTCCTGACCCAGGGATTGAAGCTACATCTCTTATGTCTCTTGCATTGATAGGTGGGTTCTTTAACACTAGCGCCACTTGGGAAGCCCATAAATATTAGAGCAAATGCATCTTTATAAAATGTTTAACAAAAATCTAGTAGTCAATTTAAAAATGCATCAGTTCAATTCAGTTCAGTCACTCAGTCGTGTCTGATTCTTTGCGACCCCATGAATTTTGCATGCCCTGGCAGCACGCCAGGCCTCCCTGTCCATCACCAACTCCTGGAGTTCACTCAGACTCATGTCCATCGAGTTGGTGATGCCATCCAGCCATCTCATCCTCTGTCATCCCCTTTTCCTCCTGCCCCCAATCCCTCCCAGCATCAGAGTCTTTTCCAATGAGTCAACTCTTCGCATGAGGTGGCCAAAGTACTGAAGTTTCAGCTTTAGCATCATTGCTTCCAAAGAACACCCAGTGCCGGGGTCCAGCCCCAGTGGATCCAGGGTGATTCGAAGGTGGGGATGGAGTCGGCGTCTTTGGAAAAATACATATTTAATCACAGATATAGAGAGATTAGAAATGGATAGTGTAGTAGGAAGATTAGTGGAGAAAAAGAGGCTGAATAACTTGGATTACGTGGAATAGCATCCATGCTCCAGATGGAAATTCAGCCAGAAAAACAGGAGCAAGAAAGAAGTGACATGGGGGAATCAGTCTTTCCAGATACTGATCTGATTTCTTTATTTTTGGGTTTGCTTATATACCTTTTGTGACACATAGGGATGAATACAGAGTCATGCGGGGGTCAGCAGTCCTGACCTTTATCAAATTCAGGTGCTTCACATAAATGTATAAAAAAGGTACATCATCTTCTGGCCATGAGTGAGACCTGCTGACATTTTATGATCCTTTCTTTCTGATAACCAAAAAACTTATTTCTTCCAAGGGTGTTTTTTCTTAAACCAGGCACCACCCTCCAAATAAAGTTACATTCCTATAGGGTGAGGGTGTAGTGCGTTACAATCAAGAAAGGAATTTATTTAACCCAAGGTTAACATGATTAGTTTTAAAGGTTAATACTTATTTCTCCTATATGCTTAAAGGTTAATACTTATTTCTTCCTATATGCTAGTTATATTCATTATAAGGGTAGGGAACATGGAGATTTAGCAGCAAACATCAGCCCAACAAATGAAAATCCTTTCACCAATGCTCCCCTTAAGATCTATTTAGTCTTAAGATATGATAAAGTTACATTTTTACAAGCAAGGACACAGTGATTTATAACAAAGTACAGTGATCTATTACAAAAGAGAAAATCCATTAACTCAAAAAGTCTAGTATTGCTAACACCAAAAACTACTGTATTTCCTTTTCTATATTCCAAATACATTGATTAATATATTCCCAGGTGCCTAAGGATATGGAGGCCTAGCGGCAATCATTGACTCAACAAGAAGAAAAAGCCCTATGCTAATTAAGACTCTGAAAATACTCCAAAACTCTCTGTGCTGTTTATGGTTAAGAGGTAGTAAACAATCATGTGCGTAGTGGCAGGAGTATGGATAATCCTATCACACAAGCCAGTCTGTCAGCAGAGAGGTTTGACCTGAGACATCCTTGTCCCACCCAGAGCAGGGAATCAGCAGCAATTATTGACACAACAAATGAAAAACCCTTCACCAATATAATTTCTAACCAACCCATTATACTAATAATTTCTAACTCCCCAAAAGAATTTGCCTTTAGTAAGTCTAAAACATCTCATGCCTCCCAGATTGGGAGGCTGTAAACAATCACATGTGGCCGGACGAACCTATACAGGCAGGCTAGATAACCTTCAGAGGAGTCCGTAAGCTGAAACACTCTTGTCACGCACAAGAATTTTTATTGCCTTGGAGCTGCACATTTACTCCTTCTCCAAGAGAAACAGATATGGGGGAGAGCCCCCCGTAAAGTCAGAGGTGTAGGTGAGAGTATAAAACAGACTCTGGTTTTGGGGTTAGATGCTCGGGAACAGGGGGTTTCTTGAGGCTAGATCACGCCTTTGCGTATGCCAAGCCTCATTCCTCATGACCTTTGCCATGGGCGGAGTTCCTCACGCTGGCTCCAGGCAACCCAGGACTGATCTCCTTTAGAATGGACTGGTTGGATCTCCTTGCAGTCCAATGGACTCTCAAGAGTCTTCTCCAACACCACAGTTCAAAAGCATCAATTCTTTGGCTCTCAGCTTTCTTCACAGTCCAACTCTCACATCCATACATGACCATTGGAAAAACCATAGCCTTGACTAGACGGACCTTTGTTGGCAAACTAATGTCTCTGCTTTTCAATATTTTATCTAGGTTGGTCATAACTTTGCTTCCAAGGAGTAAGAGTCTTTTAATTTCATGGCTGCAGTTACCATCTTCAGTGATTTTGGAGCACCCCCCAAAATAAAGTCTGACACTCTTTACACTGTTTCCCCATCTATTTCCCATAAAGTGATGGGACTGGATGCTATGATCTTCATTTCTGAATGTTGAGCTTTAAGCCAACTTTTTCACGCTGTTTATTCACTTTCATCAAGAGGGTTTTTAGTTCCTCTTCACTTTCTGCCATAAGGGTGGTGTCATCTGCATATCTGAGGTTATTGATATTTCTCTCAGCAATCTTGATTCCAGCTTGTGCTTCTTCCAGTCCAGAGTTTCTCATGATGTACTCAGTATATAAGTTAAATAAGCAGGGTGACAATATACAGCCTTTTCCTATTTGGAACCAGTCTAAAGCATAAATGAAACTAGAGAAAGCGAAAGCAGAGGAATAATTAACTTGGGATTCACAATGTGGATTCTTCTAAGAGGATTTAGTTTTAGGAGATCCACATAGGTAGTTGTAAGTGGTTCTCAGCTCCAAGTTTATGTGGGATGTTGAATTTATAAACATTTATCAAATTTTAACAAATTGATAGATAAAAAGATAAGGACCCTCCTCAGAGTGTGTCCTGAACCAAGGATTATGATCAACCTAATATGTTTCACCTGAGACCCATAAGAATAGTGAGAAAAATAAGATGAAAACTGTAACATTAGGTATACGTGTTAAAAATTAAGGACAATCACAACAATAAGAGAAAAGTAATGGTTGACTTCCAAAGCAATAAAAGAGAAAAAATAATAAAATCTCTACAAAAAGCCTGAAAACAGGAGAGAAAAGAAATAAAGTAAAACATTAGTTAGTAACAAACATAGAGTAAAACTATAGAAATGAATTTAAATGATGAGTAATCACTCAAATTCTAAACTATTATACTCTCCTAAAAAAGGCTACAGATTGCATAACTATTTTCTCATATACTATTTAGAGAAACAGTAAAAATGAAATGTTATAATGGAAAAAATCATACTGGAAAATACTAATTAGAATACATCTGGAGTTGTGATATTAATATCAGACAAAATAGAACCTAAGGCAAAATATACTAACAGGAAAAATAAAAAAACACATTAATTGAGGATAAAAGAAGTAATAAACCCTTAAGAATGTAAAGCCATGTTATAGCTGCATATAACTTACAACAAAGCCTCATAATATCTAAAGTAGATAAAATAGAAATACAAAAGTCAACATATGCAAAATATACTCATTTAGATACTGATATGTCAAATAGATTAAAAATGGTCAAGATAGAAGATGTGAATAACTCTAAAAGTAAGCTTGATCTTAAGCTTAGAATTATATGATCTCCACCCTTAGAATCCACATGTAAGTGATAGCATTCATTATTTATCCTTCTCTGGCTGGCTTATTTGTTTAGAAGAATGCCTTCATCCATGTTGTCATAAATGACAGGATTTACTTCTTTTCTAAGGCTGAATGATATTCCATTGTGTACATGGTGGTTTAGTCACTAAGTTTTGTCCAACTCTTGCAAACCCCATGGACTGTAGCCTGGTAGGTTCTTCTGTCTATGGGATTTCCCAGGCAAGAATACTGGAGTGGGTTGCCATTTCCTTCTTCATTGTATACACACTCTACATTTTTTGATCCATTAATCCATTTATGGACCCTCTTATTTTTTCCATACTCTGTGAATAATGCTAGGAGCTTCCCAGGTGACACTAGTGGTAAAGAACCCACCTGCCAATGCAAGAGACTAAAGAGACCTGGGTTAAATCCCTGCTTTGGGAAGATCCCCTAGAGAAGGGCATGGCAACCCACTCCAGTATTCTTGTCTGGAGAATCCCATGGGCAGAGGAGCTTAGCAGGTTACAGTCTCTAGGGTTGTAAAGAGTTGGCCATGACTGAAGTGTCTTAGCATGCACGCATGAATAATGTTGCATTGAGTAAGGGAGTGCTGGTATCATTTTGAGGTAATGGCTCCATCTCTCCTCAGAGGCAGGATTGCTGGATCATATGAAAGCTCTATATCTTTATATTATTAAGGGACCTCCGCATTGTTTTCCATAGTGTTTGTACCACTTTACATTTACACCAGTGGTGTTCAAGAGTTCCCTTCCTTTCTTCACTCATCTTGGCTGGAATTTTATCTCTGGTCTTTTTTTTAATACAGTAAAGTGTAAACTCTAGAAAATATTCCTAAATTGTTATGTTCATAATTGAAAAATAATGGGCAAATGAAACCATATGCAACAATATTTTTAAATGGACTGGGTGGATATACATTGGCTTTAGAGTAGTTGTTATTAATACAGAGAATGAAAGAAAAGGAATTATGTTAATTATACAAATTAATGCAAAAAGTATACATTAATATTGTCAAATCAAGGTGCTGGTTATGAGTGTTATCATAAACTAGTTTTAGTTTTCCCTACTTTTTGTTGGTCTGTGTTTATTTTTTCAAATTAAGAAATTTATACTGAAAGCCTGCTAACATACATCTTATCTGTGCGTAATTTCTATTGCTTGCTTTTTGTTTTCTTATTTTTCATGACAAGGAAAAGTCACATATGAATGCAGGGATCAACAGTAGATCAGTTCACCTCCATAAACCTTGAGGGCTTGAATTAGATGATTTTTTTAGGTCCCTGTTAGCAATGTGATTCTCTGAAATCCTACAGGAAACCTCATATTTCTTTCACTACAAGGAGAGCCTCTCTCAAACAATTAATAATAGGTTCTTCCCTCATGGTATGCTGCTTTATTTTTATTATCTTCATATAATACCTGACCTATCTGTGAATGCCAAATACGGCTGTGAAAATGAAAAGACCCTTCTAAATGCTTAGCATCCTTATAGGATTCATGGATGTGGAGGTGTTTAAATATTACTAGAATTGCATTGGAATAAATAATGTCACCTTGACTGTCTTTAGAAAGCAGAATTGGTTTGTCAGCACTCTAGGTAAGTATTTGAGAGAAAGAAAGTTTAAAGATAAAGAAAAACTTGGGGAACAACAATGCTACAAATTATAGAAAAAAACAAAAACACAAAAGAAAATCAACAGAAAAAATTCAAATTAGCTCCCTATTTGTAAACCTGGAGTGGTTTAGAATATTTTTTCTCAACTTAAGACATAAAATAATTATATGAATATAAGCTTGAGATGGAGAATAATCACATGGGAAGCTACTGTTAATGATTTTCCTTGAGAGACAGTATTACATGGTGATCAAGTGAGAGCAGGTTTTCATGGCGCAGGAGCATGAAGGATACTGTGGGACATCGGCAATGTTTGATATTTTGACTCAGGAGTTAATTATATTGTGTTTGCCTTATAAAAAGTATGTAAAATATGGTTATGACTTATGAATATGTCTGCATAAAATATTAGGTGGATTATGCATAAATATCTATCTGTATCTATCACATGAAAAGTGAAAGTGATAGTCACTCAGTTGTGTCCAACTCTTTGTGACCCCATGGGCTGTAGCCTGCCAGGCTCCTCTGCCCATGGAATTCTCCAGGCAAGAATACTGGAGTGTGTTGCCATTCCTTTCTCCAGGGGATCTTGCTGTCCCAGGCATCAAACCCTGGTCTCCTCTGTTGCAGGCAGATTCTTTACCATCTGAGTCAACAGGGAAGCCCCATGGGTAATACATAATAAATTCTCAGTAAATAAAGTAGAATATTTTGAAATATATATTAAGACAAACTTGAAGAAACTTGGGGCTCCATGTGGCTTGGGTTCATTGCTATCTCTAGGGGGCAGTGCCTCTGATACATTATGACAACAATGGTAATTATTATTTGAATTTCATTGGAATAAATGAATAAATGTCTTCCCTCATGGCTCATTGATAAAGACTCTGCCTGCAATGCAGGAGACCCTGGTTCGATTCCTGTGTTGGGAAGATCCCCTGGAGAAGGGATAGTACCCACTCCACTATTCTTGGGCTTCCCTTGTATGGCTCATCTAGTAAAGAATCCACCTGCAATGCAGGAGACCTGGGTTCAATCCCTGGGTTGGGAAGATCCCCTGGAGAAGGGAACAGCTACCCACCCCAGTATTCCGGCCTGGAGAATTCCATGAACTGGATAGTCCATGTGGTTGCAAAGAGTTGGCACAGCTGAGAGACTTTCACTTTCATTGGAATAAATAATGTCACCTTGACTGTCTTCAAAAAGCAGAACTGGCTTATCAGCCCTCTAGGGAGGTTGGAGGAGAGGATGCTTGTGCCTTAGGAAAACTGACCAAATACTGCTCTGAAAATGAAAAGACCCTTTTAAGTGCTTAGCATCCTTGTAGGATTCATGGATGTGGAGCAGAGGATGCTTGTGCCCTAGAGAAACTGATGCAATGCTGAGTTGTAGGAAATTGGTGAAGTGCTTTTTGCAGTTTAACAGAGAGGAGAGTATTTGGTACATACACCCCTGAGTGGCACGCAAGCAGATAGGAGCAAAGACAGCCCATGATACTGGACTGGACACACACAGGAGCACAGAAGACAGCTTCTAGAGACACTACACACAGATATGACTGCAAGGACTTGCAGTTGAGTGTGGGACCCAAATAGACAGACAATGCAAATACATTGAAGAGATAGGTTATTTGAGTATAAAATGCAATATGTGATTTTAAAATGAAACTGTATGTCTGAATAGGCAATTTTCTTTAATAAACTAAGCCTGCTTTTCAAAGAAACTCTAACTGAAATATTTTAGAAATGTATTGGTATTCCTTAACATAATGCTCTAAAAGTAAGCTGTCTTAATGATCCAAGAAACCTCATCACAAAATAACATAATTTACTTTATTTTGATATTTTAATTCCCATAGAAAATACTGTAATAGTAGCATATCCTTTATACTAAATCGTCTCAGATAATCCAGATATGTGAGACTCTCTAATTTTGGAATATTTCTTTTCTCTGTTATCTGGCAGCACTATCACTTATTCCTTCTTCTGAAGCATGCCTCTACTACTTCTTTATTTTTGTTCCTCTTTCTCTGAATGTGGGCTTCCTGGTTAAAAATGGTAAAGAATCTGTCTGCACTTGGGAGACGTGGGTTCGATCCCTGGGTTGGGAATACCCCCTGGAGGAGGGCATGGCAAACCACTTTAGTATTTTTCCCTGGAGAACTCCATGGACAGAGAAGCCTGGCAGGCTACAGTCCATGGGGTTGCAAAGTCAGACAGGACTGAGTGATTTTCACTTCACTTCATTTTCCTGAATATATATCTAATTAAGTTGTTTGAATTTTCTAGTCTGCTTTAGTGTGTGAAATCAAATATATCAGATATTTACTTTATCTCAAGCATAAAAAGAAGAAACTCAATACTATCATGTAAGAATTGAATCGCCAGTCTATGTCTGACGCAGGATACAGCATGCTTGGGGCTGGTGCATGGGGATGACCCAGAGAGATGTTATGGGGAGGGAGGTGGGAGGGGGGTTCATGTTTGGGAACGCATGCAAGAATTAAAGATTTTAAAATTTAAAAAATAAAAAACTAAAAAATAATAAATAAATAAATAAATAAAAAATAATAACAATAACAGTAAAAATTACACCTAGAATTATACTGAGTACTTATTAAGTACCAGGCACTGTTCTAAGTTCTTCACATGTATTTTCTCACTTAATCTTCATAAAAATCCTTTTACATAGGTACTATTTTCATTCTCATTTTACAGATGATGGGACTGAAGCATGTCTAGGCTAAGATTAAATATATGATACATGGTAGGTCCACATGTCAAACTTGAACATGTTATCGAATTAGATGTGAGGCCCTCCTCTTGGGGCCCTAGCTGAATTGAAACACCCCTGGCTTGATCAGGGAACTCTTTCCCAATCAAGTTCACATTGCCAAAAACAAAACCAAGTTTAATGAGAATAAGACAGGATTTTACTCAATGGCCAGAGAATGGAGGAGTGCATGCCAAATGATACCTTCTCCCCAAAGAGAGGGACTAAGGGAATTTTAAGGGTTAGGAGGCAGACAGGTCATTAGGGCTCTAGACATTGCACATGGTAAAAATTGGGCTTAGCAGAGTACAAATCCTTGCTTTGGGCAATGTTATCCACATCATGATGAAGCAGAGGTAACTTTTGGATACCTCCAAGATTTATCTGCTGAGGCAAGTTCACATGGTCAAATTAGAGTTGGTTTGGAGTGGTTGGTCACTATATATATCTCAAAGCATAACTTCTCAGAGCAAAGCAGCAAAGCATTTCTGCCATGCACCAGGTATGTTGGAATCAGAGATAAATCAGGACACCCCCACCCAAAAAACAAACACAGTTTCTGTGCCTGGGGCCTGGGTTGGATATCATGGTTGACAAAGTTTGGTCCCAGTACTGTGAATATGATTTTTTTTTTCTTCTATAAGTAAAATATAAAAGCCAAGAAGAGCATCTCTTAATGGTTTAACTATGAGGATATTTTTCTGAAATATATACATATATATATATAGTTGATAATAACTGAATTAATGAATCTTTAAGAAAAATATACAACTCTAATATAAAGATTCTAAGGCCATAATCAGTTAACCTCTCATGAAAGAGGTGTTACTGAATTATAATGGCCCCAATCCACAGTTCAAGATTGACCAATACAATATTGTATAGTAATTAACCTTCAATTAAAATAAATAAATTTATATTAAAAAAAAGATTGTCTTCTTGCAACCAGTGATTGAACTCTACACCATCAAAGCCACACATCTCAGCCTTATTCTGTTTGCTTTAATGGAAGCTTGGCAAGCTGTTATTCCAGTGGAGAGACAGCAGATCTGACTGGTATAACTAAGTTCAGCTATGGAGCAAAGGTAAGTTTTCCATTATCAGAGGTATTTTGATTGCTGTTTAATTTCACTTGGCTGTTTTTGTGAGATAAAGATCTGCTCTTCTTTTTAATACCAGATGATGATGGGACTTCCAGAAATGATAGGTGCCAACTTTATGATGATTTTTAAGCAAAGCTAATTTTTGATTCTTCTTTGACCCCAAGAGACATAATATTTTTCATTTCTATATGCAGCAACACACTGTGATTTGTCACTAATGCCTGTAATGACAACTCAAGAATTTTATGCATCATTTAGTAAGCATCAACTAATGATTCTAAGACTTTGGGTATATACTTGACTTTAAAAAAACTGTGGGATTATTGCATGTTTTAGGTTTAAGATGCTAAAGATTCAATTATAAACTATAAACACGTTAAGACAATTCATTTATTTTAGAGTGGGATACAAAATTCAAGATTGATCCTAATTGTCTAAAAATATCTTTTATTTGTATATAATTTATCTCTTGTGGCTATCTAAATAAGAATTTTAAAAATGGTTGAAGTAAAGAGACACTAAGAAGACAATTTAATAGCATCTATTGTATTCAAAGAACTGTGTTAATAGAAAATAGAGTTATACCGATAATTAGCTTGGCCCATTCACTTATTTCTTTTCTTCCATAAAATGTGAACTTTAAAGTTTTTTTTTTCTAAAAAACCTATATACCTAACTATTTTACAGATCTCAAAAGTATTTGTTTTAAAACCGCCTTGAAGGTTAATGTGTCTCAGGTTTTACTTGAAGCACACTATTTGAATTAATTCTAAGAAGGTTGAAAGCCCATCCAAATTTATAAGATGCTTGAATAATTTTAAAAAGCTTTTCTTCTTAAACTAGTCTTAGTTAGTCCTACAGAAGAGCCATTAGTGACGATTCCATTGCATGTAGGAAACAGGTTCAGTTACATCCAATATTATATATGATCTGGAGATAGAATATAAATGAGTTTTAATTTAAAAAATAAAAGGAAAGATGATATAGCAAACATGCCCCTGACTCAGAATCTAAGTTAATATTATGGGATTTTCAAATGGAATAAATATGGGGCTGATTGTCTGTTTTCCCTTCTGCAAATGAGGTTAGGTAATATCTTGCAAATAAGAAGCTTATTTTTAACACAAATCCAGAAACAGAGTGCACACAGCTCATTCTTCACAGGAATAATCAGAAAGTTGCCTGTTGAAGGTCAAGTCTGTCACACAGAGTAAATAATACCTCAGAAGTATGGCTCATTTCTAAAATAAATGCTTCAACCAATGATCAAGTTAAGTAGCCAAATATACATTTCTGTATTTATAACCATCACTTCAATCTTCTATTAAATGCATACTGATGTCTATATCTTGTGTTTACATAGCATCTGCCATCTAAAGATCTGAAAATACTTGCTGTCTCTTATCTAACTCAGCTTCACAAATACTTTGATTACAAGCATTTTATAGTTTGAAAAATAAAATGCACAGAGAGGGGCATTTATTTCCTAGTAATCATATAACAAGAAAGTAGGAAATCCAAGGCTTCATTACAGTTAGCTCTTCAGAGCACCATCAAGTCCACATCTGCAAAAAACCCTGCGAAACATGCACACAGAAAAGCGCCATTTAAAATAGTTTCAAGTATAAATTTTCCAAAAGTTTAAATCACAATATGGGTTATATCTTAATCCAGATGGCAATTTTGCTTTATTGTATAATAATACTGAGTTCACAGGTTACCAGGAAGTCTGCCATTTTACCTGTCTCTTAAAATGTGACTACATAATTTTATATAAAGAAAAATGTTAAGAATAGTTTCATTTAAATAATTTCTGTTTTTCCTTTATATTTATTTGATACATGTTATTTGTGAAATATTTACTGTAGGGTATACTTAAGTACTATGAATATTTAGCAAAATCATCCTATTAGAAATTTGAGCTATTATTCATTCAAAACTACTCCTGTTTCTAGAAAAATTGTAAGTCAAGTTTCATTAAAGACATGAGCTTAAAGTGCTTTCCAGTTGGCTCTATCTTAATTGTTACCCAGCAGTACAAAATAATGCATAATAGCAGAAAGACTGTAACTGCCAATTGACTCCCTTTGACTTTGACAACAGAGAACATTTGTAGAAAAGTCACAATATATTGGTAGCCCTTTGCCACCACCAATTTAATCCCATTCTGACCACTCAGCAGAATACAACCATTCAAAGACTGAATGTGATAGCACGAAGTATTTCAGAATCATGATGTCAGTGGGGATGTATCACCAGTAACTGCACTTAGTTAACCAATTTATCACCGAGCTATATCAGTGACACAATGGGCATACTGCCCAAAGTGGCTGGTTATTTGAAAATGAAACTAGCTCCTACTTGTGGAGAAAAGGTGTGGTTCAGCTGTTCCCAGCAGGGTGATTTACTTAGAATTTTTAAACATCTAGGTTTGTGTTTCTCATCGTGCAAACATCCCATTTAAGCTACATGTTTTCCCTTATGTTTCTGAAGGTGACTTCTTAATTACGCCATACATTAATAAACTCTTTTTAATTATCCTTAAAAAATATCCCCTTTGCTTGTAAAGTGGTTAGACACAAGAAATATAGGCATAAACCACTAGACCACCTCATAGTTATTTCCCTGAGCCTTGGATTTCTCACTGATAAAATGATTCACCATTTTACTTTTAAACCTCTTTTTACCTGCATACTCTCTGGTTCTGTGATCTAACTCTCTGACCCTCACACAAAGCACATACAAGAACATCTTCATTCTCAATTCTTTCTATTCTAGGAATAAACTGAATCTTTGATTAGTCCACTGGTACTCATTTTCAGAGTGGCCAAGCAATACGTACCTTTGGATACAATGATAGTAAAATCCTTCTTTTGTTTTTATCCATATTTCCTCTACTACTATGTTTGTGATAATGCATCTTTATCCTCCAATCTCATCTACAAATATGCATTTAACACAAACTATATACAAAGTATTGTGCTGATCTGACATTAAGAGGTTGAACTCATCATCCCACTTACAAGCACTTACATAAAATCCTCAGTTTCTTTTGTTCATTTTTCTATCATTCATCAGTTCAGTTCAGTTCAGTAGTTCAGTCATGTACGACTCTTTGCGTCCCCATAGACCGCAGCATGTGAGGCCTCCCTGTCCGTCACCAATTCCCGGACTTTACTCAAACACATGTCCATTGAGTCAGTGATGCCATCCAACCATCTCATCTTCTGTCTTCCCCTTCTCTTCAATCTTTCCTAGTATCAGGGTCTTTTCCAATGAGTCAGTTCTTCACATCAGGTGGCCAAAATATTGGAGTTTCAGCTTCAGCATCGGTCCTTCCAATGAGTATTCAGGACTGGTTTCCTTTAGGATGGATTGGTTGTATCTCATTGCTGTCCAAAGGACTCTCAAGAGTCTTCTCCAACACCACAGTTCAAAAGCAGCAATTCTTCGGCACTCAGCTTTCTTTATAGTCCAACTCTCACATCCATTCACAACTACTGGAAAAAACCATAGCTTTGACTAGAGGGACATTTGTTGACAAAGTGATGTCTGTGCTTTTTAATATGCTATCTAGATTGGTCATAACTTTTCTTCTAAAGGGTAAGTGTCTTTTAATTTCATGGCTGTAGTCACCATCTGCAGTAATTTTGGAGCCCCCCAAAATAAAGTCTGTCACTGTTTCCACTGTTTTCCCATCTATTTGCCATGAGGTGATGGGACCAGATGCCATGATCTTCGTTTTCTGAATGTTGAGTTTTAAGCCAATTTTTTCACTCTCCTCTTTCACTTTCATCAAGAGTCTTTAGTTCTTCACTTTTAGCCATAAGGGTGTTGTGATCTGCATATCTGAGGTTATTGATATTTCTCCCGGCAATCTTGATTCCAGCTTGTGCTTCATCTAGCCCAGCGTTTCTCATGACGTACTTTTCATATAAGTTAAATAAGCAGGGTGACAATATACAGCCTTGATGGAAAGAGTATGTCAAAGCTGTATATTGTCACCCTGCTTGTCATTGATCATATAATACTTATTTTATTTTTTTTGTGTTATCATAAAGTTGGGGGGTCTCTCATGGTATATGCACTCACAACGTACTGCAGGTGCAATGAATCATCTTCCTTTGCAATTAGCTGGACAGTCAATATTATTAAGATGGGAACAAATTCTTTCAGAGGATAGTTCCTTTAGCTTGCACATTAAATGCATTAATATTATATTTCAGTGCTACTTAAAATGATGGTCCCCAACAAGATCAGGAACTTATGCCAGGATGTAAATCAAGTCACTGCTTTTTTCACTAGAAATCTCTTCTTATTAAAAAAAACTAAAGTCAGCCTAACTAAATATTGTGCTTAGTTCTATATCTGATTTACTTTTTGGTCTAAGTACTTTATCTCACTTCAGATCAGTAACTAATAGTTTGAGAACTGGCAGTCAGTCCATGGGTCAAACTTTGCATAATTTGTTGTATAGGCTTCCACATTTTATATGCGTCTTTAATGTTCAGGATAGATATCTGTGTATATATATATTTATGCATATGTATATATATGCATATATGTATATATCTGGCATGCTGCGATTCATGGGGTCGCAGAGTCGAACACGACTGAGTGACTGAACTGAACTGAATTGATATATGTCTACATTGTTAATTTTGATTCCAAATATAAATGTCTAGAGAAAAATAAAAGCTGTTTCATTTGCTTTGTATGGCAACTAATATTTCTTCACATACCCTTCAAATTGTACACATAATGTTGGAGAAGACTCTTGAAAATCCCTTGGACTGCAAGGAGATTCAACCAGTCCATTCTGAAGGAGATCAGCCCTGGGATTTCTTTGGAGGGAATGATGCTGAAGCTGAAACTCCAGTACTTTGGCCACCTCATGCAAAGAGTTGACTCATTGGAAAAGACTCTGATGCTAGGAGGGATTGGGGGCAGGAGGAGAAGGGGACGACAGAGGATGAGATGGCTGGATGGCATCACTGACTCGATGGATGTGAGTCTGAGTGAGCTCCAGGAACTGGTGATGGACAGGGAGGCCTGGCGTGCTGCGATTCATGGGGTCTCAAAGAGTCGGACACGACTGAGCGACTGAACTGAACTGAACTGTAAGTACACAATTAAATGACAATAATTATAATGACATATTTAATTCTGAAGATGTTTAAGATTCAGCAAATAACCAGCAGTATTTATTTAGTGCTTATGGGATCATGAATGCTGTGATATGTAGCATGGAGTGTCAAATATGATGCCTGCCATGGATGCAAGGCATTACATATGTAAAAAACAAACAAACAAAAAAACACCACACACACAAAAAGCAGTGCAATAATATATTACATGTACCAGAAATATTTATTTGTGTAAATGAACACTAGGGGCTTAGAAAAGAAAAAAAATTGTTTACAATCAGGGAAATTTGGAAAAGACTAAGAAAATCTTCCTAGAAGCAAAGACTCTTGAATGTATTGATCCCAGATATATGTGGTCAGGGCTTCCCAGGTGGCAGTAATGGTAAAGCACCTGCCTGCCAATGCATGAGACATAGGATACATGGGCTTGATTCCTGGGTTGGGAAAATCCTGCTAGATGAGGGCAAGACAACCCATTCCAGTATTCTTACCTGGAGAATCCCACGGACAGAGAAGCCTGGCGGGCTAGTCCATAGGGTCACAAAGGGTCAGACATGACTGAAGTGACTTAGTACACACACACACTAGGTCGGCCAAAAAGTTCTATCAGATTTTTCTATAATATGGTTTGGAAAAACCAAAATGAACTTTTTGGCCAAACCAATATTTCTGGATGAATCTTAGTTCCTTAGCCGCAGGAATATTATAACTTCTACCTAAAAAGTATACCCTAGAATTTTTATGTACTATTTACAGTATGGAGAAGACTGTTTTCTGACAATGTTTACCTGTCTGTTTGATTCACTGTAGAGTGTGTCATTCCCCCTGATAACGAATAACTAAAGTAAGTACCATAGACTATAACTGAAACATATGCCCTAATTTGTACACACAAAACCTTCAAATTAAAGAAATAAATTTTAAAATCCAGCAAGATATAAGAATAAATTGATCTCTATTTTAATCCTGTAAGTATTCTTGTTTTGCATCTCTTCACCAACTAACTAGCTCACTGGTATTCAAAGGAAGCAATCTGTATTTGTTCCCTTTGTTTTTTCTGCCTCTATAACAGGACTGATCTTGAGGTTTTATCCTATCATGTCAGTGAAGAATAATAAAGTACAATGAGGTACAATATATCTTCACTAACATGGAGAGCTCTATAATGCTGAATAATAATGTCATACCTTTGAACAGTTTTTTGTTTCTTTCCTTATGATTGCCTGTCTCTTTCCATTTCTTCTTCTGACAGCTGGGATATCTGTAGTTTTAATCTCTAATCAACTTCATTCTTCTTTCTGCATCTGTTGTGAAGTACAAGCAAAATTCCTTAGCACATTTTACCTTTTATTTCTTCCCCATCCCCAAAATATTGATTATATCAGCCACCTTACTCAAAATGGTTCTTTTGGGAGAAAGCTAATAAAATTCTAAGCCTATTCCAGGCTTACAAACTTACATACTGTTTACTTCAGGTAAACACCTCTATTTAACCAGAAAATCCAAAGCTTTATAACAGAAGGACTACTTTTCACAGAAAAGTTGTTCCTAACATTTTAGCTTTTAAGGAAAACTTCTGGTATTTTGGAAGCTGAATTTGAAAATAGAAGTAGGTCAAAGTGGAAATTTTAGGTCTGTGAATCTAAAATGCCACATAATAATAAATAACACCAGGACCCCAAGGGCATTGCTAAAGGTTTGTTCTCTGATGATGAAAAGAAATTATATTTATGCTATAAAGCTGTTTTTGTTCATAATTTATTTTGAAATGTTTTAAAAAGATTTTTTTTCTATGGTTAGAGGCATGTATCTTTAATTGAGGCAGGCCATATAAAATTTTTTGAGGGTAAATGAAAAGATTGAATTTAAATGTACGTCATAATTGAAAAAAAAAGTTTGGTTATTTGAAATAAATTTTCTCTAAAAATAACATTAGTGTGAGAAACTAGTCTCCTTGGCTTAAGTGGTTAATCATAACAATAATTCAGCTTTAGAAAGAGGTTCAGATATCATTACTTTCTCCAAATATAAACTATAGATAAATTGCCATTACTGTCAAATATTCTTGTATTAAACATTTTAAAACAGTTTGTTTAATTAAAAAAAAACTGAGAACTTGTATGATTCACATTTTATTTTTTAGCTATTAACCTAAAGCTTGAGCATTTTAGGACAGACAATGTAATCAAACAACTTTATAATCAGAATATCTTCATAATTTCTTTCAATTCAAAGTAATAAAATTTCAATAAATTTTTTCTAGAAATATATACAATATACATTATATATATAATATACATTATATAATATACATCATATATATAATATACATTATATAATATACATTATATATAATATACATTATATATACAATATACATTATATATATATAGATATATAAGTGCCTGAGATAAATTTGTGAGAATATGCATATAGAGGTTTTTATAATATGAGAAACATAAAAATATATTATTCATCAAAAGAGAAATGGTTAAATATAAACTGAAAAAAAATCAAGTTGTAGGACACTACAACACTAATATCATTTTGTTTAAAAAATTATCATATACAGAATTTTATAACTATATGTACCTGCAAGATTATACATTAAACTATTGTCAGAAAACATATTAGTGCAACAGGATGGGCACGGAAAATATAAGGACTTTTTGCTATATCTAAAATGTTTTTGTAAAGTTTCAGTTTTACTCTGCTTTTATTTTATAATATTTTAGAATAAAAGTAAAAACCTTAATAAATATAATTTGAAATGTTCACAAAGGGGACAGTCATGGGGTTAGCAACTAGCTGTGTGTATGTAGGCTAAAGGTGGTGGCCTATGGGATGTCAAGAGGCCTGCATCCAGGAGACCAATTTGAAAATAGAGAACAACTAAACACCAGAAATGAAAGCTAGGTACAGGGCAAGCAGTCAAAACTGACAAGTCATTGTCTGAGATGAGGTTAGAAGTCAAAACATACAGACATCCAGGAGTCTGGAAAAGCAGTGCTACTAAACGTTGATGTGAGCAATGTTGTGGCCAAGTATAGTAAATAGCCAGCGTACTCATACCCCATAAATCAAGAAGCTACTCACCTCCTGATTATGAACTATGGGACCTAGAATGACAAAGAAAAAGAAAATCAATGATTACAACGTTTAGGCAAAGAATTGGGAGGGCAATATAAGAGAAACCAAGATAAATAGTTTGGAAAAATAGGATCAAGAAAAAAAAAATGCACTCCATTTAGGAAACAGCTAGAGCAGGGATATGAATAAGGGGTGGATCTTTATTCCACAAAGTATTCTCTATGCCTCCTAGTGAAGCAGAAATGAAACCAAGAGTGTGGCTAGCCTAGGATATCAAATGAAAATGGGTTTGTAAAACTAGGTGAGTGGGTCAGTAGTTAAAATGACAGAAATAGAGAGTGTTACATTAGCAAACAGGATTTTTGCCTTCTTATGTTTAGTTCGATAATTTGGGAGCACTAAATATTTTAAAATTACTCTGTTGGTAGACAAATTTTATTGTGCTATCCATTGTAGCTACCTAAAAATAGTCCTATATGTCTCATTTAGTTTGCAGAGAATTTTCTATTTGAGTGCCCTTCTATTTATTCCTAGGGCATAATTCTTTTTCTTTTCTTATGCTTTCACAAGCCACTTCCCCATCTTAAGAAGGTCATTTAAATTTTCAAGTTTACTCTAAGGACAGTTACCCCTCCCAACTTGATGTTATCCATGAACTTAATGAATAAGAGCTCACTTAATCATCCCTAGTCACTGATAAAGATATAGTACTGGACCCAGGACAGATACTGAAGCATCACTCAATATCTACGTCTATTCTTTAGGGCAGCATGGACCGATTAATAACTGCTCTTTGAGTGTGACCTTCGAAGCAGTTGCACACCCATGCTCTAATAGTAGGATCTCAACTCTGCTTTGCTGTTCTCTAATTAATGTCACACAAGTCTGAATTAAAAGCCTGACTGAAATAAAGATCTTGTATCTATCGCTTTCCTCTTAACCACAGGGTCTGTCACTATCACAGAGGGAATTAGATTAGTCTGATCTGATTCATTTTTCATAAAGACACATTTTTAACCCCTCCCAGAGCTTCTAAATGTTTGCAAATAAAAAAATTGGTCAATAAAAATAACATATAGTAGGCTTTGTGTTTCAAATGTTTGCACTTTCAATATAGAGGTTCCTTAGCCAAGAGAAGAATTAAATGCATTGTGACTTTTATTTTTAAGAACCAAGATCAATGAACAGACATTCATTTGCTCATCATTTTCCTTGACATTTCACACAGAAGATAAAATAAGCTTCAGTATCCATTTATTTGCTATTTATTTCTCTCAGATATTTCACACAGATGTGTATGGAAGTTTAAGATATATTTTCAAATCTGAAAATTGGTCAAAAACTCTAAAGCATGCCTTAGAGAAGATAAGGACATGATTTTAAAGTACACAAACACAGACAAACAGGAAAGAAATACCATAGTTATGACTAGTTGTTGGTGGTGGTTTAGTCGCTAAGTTGTGTCTGACTCCTGTGACCCCATGGACTGTAGCCTGCCAGGTTTCTCTGTCCATGGGCATTCCCAGGCAATAATACTGGAGTGGATTGCCATTTCCTTCTCCAGGTGATCTTCCTGACCCAGGAATTGAACCCAGGTCTCCTGCATTGCAGGTAGATTCTTTACCAACTGAGCTATGAGGGAAGCACTATGACTAGTAAATTGGGAAAATTCTTCTTAATTAGACTTGAAAAAAACTGCTACTCTGTGCTTTGTACTAGTTTAAAGAAAATCCATCATGATGATTACACACACACACACACACACACACATATAGCACTCTGAAGGAAATGTCCTCTTGGAAACTCTATGACAAGAAATTCAGAAGATAAATATATTTTTAGAGTTCTTCATCTTTCTGTGTGTACAAACATGCACAGGCGCACACATGTGTTGAACCAAATTATGGAAATAATATCTACTCTCCTAACCCTATTCAAGTAAATAAAAGAAAATAATGTTTATGTGCTCCAGGAAAATATTCAGTAAATATCAAGTTACATATAAGATATACAAAGCAGACAAATATTTTTTCCATTCTTCCAGTAAATATTTCCTGAGCATTTACTAAATGCCAGGCACTGATCTAGGTCCTGGAGATATAAGAGCAAATAAAGATACATTTTCCTGATTCCTGCAAGTCTACGGAGGGAAATTGACCACAAGCACATCAATGCAAAAATTGATATAGTATGCAGGTATCAATAACTGATGTGGAGAAAAATAAAGTAGAGAAGGTTTAGGAACGAAATGTTGTTATTTAAATAGAGTTGATGTAAATTACTTCTTTGAACAAAAAATTGAAAGAGACGAGGAAGCAAGCCATACAGTTATCTATGAAAGAGTATTTTCAGGCAAAGAACCATATTAAGATTTTTTTTTAAAACTTAATTAAAGTGAGCTGGCTATGGTGTCCTCAAACACTGGGCTGTTGAGGAAAAAAGATAGTCACTGTATGTATAGATACTGGAAATTCTTAAAATGAAAATATTTTGATTACTTAGATAATATTACAAGTTTTTGCATTAAAACTTGCCCTATTTATAAGTAAAACAGTAATCCTTTATGGATGAAAAAAAATTTTTTAATATTATCTGTCAAAGGTTTTTAAATAGAATTTATACCCAAGTAAAGCAATTCAATCAGCAGCATTTTCCCAATTTTATTAGTTATATTTTAAGAGGTTATGGGCAGGCACACACATGTACATCTACATTCAAAACACACATACAGCACACACACATACACACTCCTATACCACAAAGGTAAATGGTATATTACAGTTAACAATTATATTCAATGTTAATTCATTCACCTTTCTTGGTCTTAAAATATATATGAAATGGCCAAGTAAGTAATTTGAAATAATTATGCTTTATATATTGGAAGAAACGGAACACATTGGTCTTATTTAGAACAGCTTAAATTTCGAGGCTTAATGAACTGAAAAATCACTCAACATGACTGCCAAAAGCATGCTATCCTTTCTACCTGCTCTAATTTCTTCCTCAGAATTACCCATACAAAGATACCACTGGCACCAGTACAAAAGAAAATCTATAACCCAGAGCAATTTTCAAAGTGTGGCAATTTTAAAGGCTTAAAAACAGTGCAATTTTATGGAAAGTGGCCTTTTCACAATTCCAATGTCTGATTGAATCAACTCAACCATTCAATCAATCACATTACATGGAAGGCCAGCTATATCGTGAGTAAGCTGTCAGGTTATCCTTATGCAGCTATAATTGACATAATGCATTATCCAAATTGTATGAAAAGGTGCAATTTGGAATGAAGTGTGCAGTTTGGAATCCAGAAAAAGAAGACTGGGATTATATTGTCCCTAGGTCACAGGGGAATGGGATTAGAACATTCCATGATAAGTCTGGTATTGATAGAGAAGATAAAAATAAAAACCTCCAGCTAACATGGTATGCAAGGGTGAAGAAAACAATGTGTTACAGCATGCCAGGTTGTGTTACTCAAAGAAAGGCTTGTTATCACTAAAAATTACAGGCAGAGAAAAAACGCTTAATAATAATGAGGTGATGCTTGATTACTCAAGTGATAAATAGAGAAAATGTCATTGCTAAATTAACACCATTCTTTTTCCTGAGTAAAAAGAATACATATCCTGTATAAATTTATAAAAGTTGAGTCAAATTTGCAAAATGGGAACTGTGTCAGAAAGTAAAGTCTTTTTATGGAAATTTTTAGACGTTTTAAGGTTGACATTTTTCTAGACAGCTATTTTCTTAACAAAAGTTCAGATGGATCCGTCTATATATGTAATAACCAAGGCCATAGTTGGATAGAATGTATGTGTGAGTTAATTAACCAAATAATTGAAGGACTAAACTTTCAAATGTCATAAATGTTACCATAAGCCAAAACTAGAATCAACCAAATTAGAATTTGGCACCATATTCCACATCATACTTCTTTAAAAATCTCCACGGTGGTAAGCGTTGTTATAATTCTGATATCTATTTCCACCATTTTGAATTCTTAGATAAAAATATAATTTTAGCTGAATCCACCTCTCTGTGATTGAGTAGGCTTACAATAATTCTCTATAAAATTTTATTTTGGTAAGAAGTATCAATATTTAGCATCTTTCTGACAGAAAACATATGTGAATCACAGCATGTCTCTCCTTATGCCACAAAATCAGACCATGAGTGCAAAAATACAAATGGTGTTCCTGAGAAATTAAAACATTTTACATCCTCATGTTAACCACTTAAAAATTATTGACTGATACCACTTACCAAATAAATAAAGAACATGTAATGTGTTGAAGGCAGAGAAAAAATAGCTATTGAGGACACAATAAGAGTCTTTTGTCTTCACTTTTCTCCTTTGGAGAACAGGGAGACATTAAAATTTTATTTTTGATACTTAATCTTTCCCGAAATATATCATTTCTATTTCCTGGACATAAATTCTTATTAGTTTGAAACACATCATCTTATCATTTACTTTAATACTCCAGACATTATATATGTTTAAGTTAAAGTTAGACTTTCTTTTGGGAAACTTTCCCTTGGGTGATGGAAGTTATGTAATCAATCTTTGTATATCAAACTGTAAGGAATATACATATTTTTAGTCAACCGATACATGTATTCTGTACTGACCATTCATATAATATAAGCGGGCTTGCCATAAGTAGCACAATTTTCTGAAATGATGATAAACACTTCAACATTTTCTAGACAAAACAAAAATCTTCCCTTGATTGCACTATAGTTTTAGTTCTAGAAAATTTAGTCTATTGCAAAACTGTGAAAGAAAATTCAGTGTTTGTGTTCTAGACTCAGAGATTATAAACACATTTTTAATCTATTTAAAGTCCAGCTGTGTAATACACAGAATGAATTTTCATTGAGAGAGACTCTTTCCTACAAAACAGATCTTAGAGCATCCTTGGTTCCCTCCCACTAAAATTCCCCTAATCACTTTATCAACAAAAAATACCTCCTCAGATTTCTAATGCTCTCTAATGGAAGTAACGAGCTGTTTTAAACCATGAACTAGGTCCAGATCTCTAAGGTAGAACCTTAAAATGGGCTCGTTAGAATATAGTAATGCTGTGGGTCCACGGATCATAATTTTCATGAACCACAAAATATAATGAACAATTTCCTCTTTAAAAAGTTGTTTTATATACTTCATATTGTTAGGTAGGTAGAACAGGGAAAAGGAGTCCAAAATGGTGGTGGCTACAAGACAAGGAAGGGATAAGCCTGGGAAAATGAAACAAAAGAAGGTCCAAGGAGTGAGGACCTCAGGTAAAACAAACAACACTCCTGGCTGACCCAATTTACATAATACAGGCCCAGGGAAAGATAAACATATAAATAGAGGAACCAGAGCCAGCTCTCTTTCTCCTGCGCTCTGGGGCACTCTTCTCCTCGTGTCTTTAGATTGAGGTGCCCTCACGCCTCAAAGATGGATTTTCCTGCTATCTTCTAAATTAAATAGAGCTGTAACACTGAGCTGTAACACTGATTTGTCTAAGTGCCATAACACGGTCTATTCAAGACCTGAGAGCTGTGACTTGCCGAGGGGGCTTTAATGTCCATCACTCCAAATCTTTGTTGTGACGAGACAAAGAATCGAGGAACATACACTCGCGTGACAATATAAAATCAGTTTGTTTATATATATATATACATACACATTTGGTATTATATAATCAGCTTGTTACTTATGTAGAAACATAACCTCAGTTATCTCTAACGTAATATGTCCCAGATGTTTGGTGGAGAAAAAGATAACTTTGGCCTTAGGGTATCTTTTTTAATTACCAGAATCTTTTTTTTTTTCTTCCTTCTGTTGTCATAAGACCTAATAACAAAGCTTGGTTTGATCAGACTCTGAGAGTTCTGAAGGGAGGTGGGGAGGAATCATCAATTGGAAGTTGGTCTCTACAATCCAGACTGTCCTAGAAAGAGCTGGAGAATTCTGTCCTTACACTGAGGCCTCATGGGTGAAGGGAAGGCTAGTCAAAGACTCTGGGTGAGTACTTTAGTGTTATCTCTGGTGTTGCAATTAAGCAACCCTTTAATTTTGTGCAAGGTCACTTTGCCTTTAAGCACCCCAGTTTCCTTATCTGTAATAAGAGGGAAGTGGCAATGAACTCTACTGCCCTTTCCAGCTATAAAATTATAGATTTTCAGGGGTGTGTTAGGAGGACACTCTAGTATTATCATTTCAAAACTAGCAGGAATGCCAGAGCTCAGCAGAGGCTTCCAGCTGTTAGAGGAAAGAATAAATGATTAGTCATTTCCTTCGTTTATGATACTGAAACTGCTGAGCCCAATTGCACCTAGGACTTACAGAATTTAAGGGGTCAGAACAGATCAGGCAACCACTCCACACTCCAGACCTATAAGTAATTAATCCCAAAAGAGGTAGTTAAAAAGATACATGGTTTCTCATTCCCCAAAATAAAAATAGATTTGTAATATTTTAAGCTCTTTTCTTTTGTTACATTGTATCACTTTTATATGCTTTAATAAGGTAGAGTCAGCTGATTTGCCATTACCCTTTTATTGCTGAACTTTAACCGACCAATCAACCAATCAATCTACCAAACATTAAAGCAACTACCTATGAAACAGAATGATTATGTGCTTCTACAAAAACAAAAGTAAAATCATGGAATTATTGACTATTGGATCTTGATAAGTACTTTCAACCATCTTAAAGACAAATATCAAAACATGGTTTAACACTAAAAAATTATTTTCACTTTTAATTACATTTTCCTATTAAAGGTGGTTTGATTTACTAAAAAGGCTATAATTTTGAATTTTATTAGTTTTATATTATTACTTAAAAGCCCATTGAACTACTAAACATAGCTGGTTTTAAGTCTACCTCTAAATTCCCATATCAACCTAAGGAGAATTTCTGCTAAAGTACTGAAGACAGAGTTTATAATTGTCAATTCAGTTGTCAGTTTATCCACACAATTCAGTAAGCTATTTTATCAAAGGTGCTCTATGTTACTAATTTCTATATCCTGCTTTAGCACTTGGAAAATTTGGCTATATTTTCTCAATAAAAAACAAATTAAAAATAAAATAATTTGAGGTTAGTTACTGAAGGAGATCAGCCCTGGGATTTCTTTGGAAGGAATGATGCTAAAACTGAAACTCCAGTACTTTGGCCACCTCATGCGAAGAGCTGACTCATTAGAAAAGACTTTGATGCTGGGAAGGATTGGGCGCAGGAGGAGAAGGGGAAGACAGAGGATGAGATGCCTGGATGGCATCACTGACTCGATGGATGTGAATCTGAGTGAACTCCGGGAGTTGGTGATGGACAGGGAGGCCTGGCGTGCTGCGATTCATGGGGTTGCAAAGAGTCGGACACGACTTACTATTTTGGTGAATATGTGCATCCTTATTTTTCTATCCATGTGGTTTCATTAAACTTATAGCCCTTAAACTATGTTGTGCATGAGTATCACCAATAAAGCTCAATAAAAATACAGATTTCTAGCTCCTGCTATGATAGCTGGCTTAGTAAGACTGGAACATGGCTCAGAAGGTAGAATTTTTAACAAGCATGTTAGCTTAGGAATCTGTTATCCACTCTTTGAAAAGTACCACACTAGACATCTTAGTATTTTGAAGTCTCTTGTGGAAGTCTCATTGCATCCAAAGGGTAAAACATGATACCCCAAGGTGTGCCTCTTTGACATAAGAATTATTCTTGAATTACAAGAGTGAGTTCTGTTTCTGAGTATAATCTCTGAATGTTATGGCATTTGGTAATGGTTATTTCAGAAATTCAGTTCTTCAAAACTTTATTTCCTGAGCATGTGTACTTTTTGACAATTTGTGTTAAACATGTTTGGATCTTAAGCAAAAATGCCACTCTACACCCAATAAAGGCTATTGCCAACATAAGTAGAAACCAATTCCTTAGTTTTCTTTGCAAATTAATTATCTTTTAGCTTATTTTTATATATGGGTCATGCTGTGGGAAAGAAACATGTTCATTATCAATAACATATAATTGAAGGAATTTATATTTCTTCTGCTTTGCATGTTTTTCTTTCCTATTACTTCCCCTCCTGCTTGTGTGTCTGCATTTCATTAGACACTTTTAGAGTTACTGTAAACTCTAAAATATCTAAGACATCTCACTGATAATGACAATGGAAGCCTTAAAATTCTGGGACACTTCCAGTAATTCATCTTGAAGCAGTATTTTACTTATTTATTTATTGTTAAATATCTTCATGTTATACTAATAAGTCCAAGGACCTACACTTTCTTTATGACTTTGATTAAAGAACAGGCACATAAATATCTGGAAAATGTTGTATATTACTAAGTCATGGGAAATATGATCAAGCAATGCAAATTACATCTCTCAGAGGGACTGCCTCCTATTTTTACAAGGTTATGAGAGATCTGACTTACTTTCTAATTAATAAAAAATAGCATTCTTGGGGTTCTGAAAATAGTTAACATTTTTAAAGAGTTGTTAATATAGAACTCACGAAATAACAGGCCTTCCCTGGTAGCTCAGTTGGTAAAGAATTTGCCTGCAATGCAGGTGATCCCAGTTGGATTCATGGGTCAGGAAGAACCCAGGGAGAAGGAATAGCCTACCCACTCTAGTATTCTTGGGCTTCTCTTGTGGCTCAGCTGGTAAAGAATCTGCCTGCAATTCAGGAGACCTGGGTTTGGTTCCTGGTTTAGGAAGATCCCCTGGAGAAGAGAAAGGCTACCCACTCCAGTATTCGGCCTGGAGAATTCCATGGGCCATATAGTCCATGGGGTCTCAAAGAGTTTGACCTGACTGAGCGACTTTCACTTTCACAAAAGCAATTGGTTGAGAACTACATTTGTTATAATTAAAGAATATATTGCAAAAAAAAAAGAATATTTTGTAAAAAAAAAAAAAAATCCCCCAGTAGAATCAGTCTTCCATCAATGTGTTTGATGAAAATAATATATACATAAGAATATGAGAGATTCATAGTAATAAGTATATTCTTAAAACAAGTAATGACAAAGCTTATGTTTTAACTAAAATTTCATCTTTAGGAATAATTTTAGGTCATGTTATTTATTAGATGCTGGAAAATGAGTTCAGAATATGTGAGTATTATAAGGTATTTCAACAAGGGTTGCCATTTAATTCATATTTTATGACAGTAATTACTTTTCCTTTCATGAAAAGTTATTGCCAAAATGAAAAAGAAGAACTATACATCTCAGATAAATTAAGACCAATGCCTTAAAAAATATTTTTTCTTGCATCCTAGTATTTAACTCGAAAGCTCTCTTGAACATTTTAACAGTAATTTTCTCCTAAAACAAAAGCTGCAAGAAATTAAGATCCAATTCAAGGAACAAGATAGTAAATAAAAACCCAGAAGAATAAGGTTGCTCTATTGATAAACTACAGAAAGTCTTGAAAATGCAGTATTCCAGTATAAACTACTGTTCCCATTTCTCTTTTATATTGTTGGACCCACATGAAATGAGATTGAATCAATTGTCCATCACCTATGTAGTTAGGAAAGTTCTAGCAAAAGTAAAAATCACCATTTGCTCTATCAATGTTTAATTAAAATAAATTAAATTTGTTTTTGGATTATAGTTATTTATAACTTGCTATTACATATCATTTTTAATAATGCTTCACAGACTAATGGTTATACTATGACTACTTTCCATATATTTTGGAAGAACTATTTTTAATATTATTAAACCTTTTCTCCTCCTCTCTAAATGTTTTGAGATACTATTGAACTATTATTATTTGCGAGACTAGCATGAACACTTTTGTGCTAAATTTATTTTTATTGCACTATTATTGAGGAATTATACATTGGATTAGAGCACTGAAGTTATATAGAATTATAGGGATTGGTTTAATGTGATCTACTGTTTCATAGGGATTAGTTTTATATAATATGATTTTTTTTTCTGGTTTTGTTTCATATTGTAGGTTGTGGGCATGGAAATATGTACAAATTAAAAGTGAGAGCCAGTAGAGTATTTTAATGAAAGTCTGAACTGAGTATAATACACTAGGATAAATGTATTGGAGGCAGGGTATTATTTTATTTAATATACTGGTAAATAACTTCATTTTATTCAAGGATAATCTTAGAATACTCTAAATGAAACACAGTGGTAAAGGTATGTTTAATTAACTTCTCCAACTTCTAATATATCCTATTCCATTTTAATTACCCATAGCACATAATAATCTGATAATCTGATATTATATATATATATAGGTATATATATATATTAGAATTTTCCTATTGATTTTATTGATTTGTTGTTTCTGATTATTTTGTTGGTTGTCTGATTATAACTAGACTTACAATCAATTTAAGGGCCAGGAATTTTGTTCCTTTTGACCATTGCATTTTCAGCATATGGTAAAGAGTCTGTCTCACAGAAAGTGCTTAATAAATATTTGTAATTAATTATTGAGTCAATAATGTTAATATAAATAAATATAATCTGGGAAAGCAAGTTTTTTTAACTCTGCTCTAGAAATTAAGATTCATCTTTATTATAGATATAAAAAACTGTAATACAGGAGTTGGCAAACTTTTTCTATAAAAGATAATAAGTATTTCAGATTCTTCATGCCACACAATCTCTGTCAAAGCAATTCAAGAGTACAGTTACAGTGTGAAAGCAGCCATGGATGACACATACATGAATCCATGTGCCTGTGTTCTTATAAAATTTTATCTGCAAAAAAGAGACCCAATCTGGCCCACCAGAGAGGATTTGTCATTCCCTGCGTGAAGAAATCAATTAATAAGCCAGACATTTTATTTCTATTTTTGGGCACCAAGAAGGGAAATGAAAGTAATATTATAATCTTTTGCGGATGGTTCTGAACACTGGTTTGAAGTTTTTGACTTTTTTCTAGTGACATGGAAGCCCCATTTAATATACAAAGGAAGTAAAAAGCCATCACACATAATCAAACTATTGCCATAACACACTATATGAAACAATTTTTCCTAAACAAAGTTCAAAGTCACTTGAAGGATGAGTTATTTATAAACAACTTCCTAAAAATGACAGTATAAACAGCTTTTATTCTTGAGTATGTTATGAGGAGAAGATTGTGTATGATAAGCATTGCATAGAAAAATCAGGTTTATGTTATTTTGAAAATTAGGGCAAGCAAAATAAGGATGTCAGCATAGCTCTTTTAAAATATTACAGTTTTTGTGAAATTTATATTATCTGTCAGTTCAATTCGATCATTCCATTGTTTCTGACTCTTTGTGACCCCGTGGCCTCCTGCACACCAGGCTTCCCTGTCCATCACCAGCTCCTGGAGTTTACTCAGACTCATGTCCGTCGAGTCGGTGATGCCATCCAACTGTCTCATCCTTTGTTCTCCTCTTGCCTTCAATCTTTCCCAGAAACAGGGTCCTGCAATGTGGGAGACCAGAGTTTGATCCCCTGGAGGGAAGATCTCCTGGAAAAGAAAATCACAGCCCACTCCAATATTCTCTCCTGGAAAATCCCATGGATGGAGGAGCCTAGCGGGCTAACAGTTGCAAAGAGTTGGACCTGACTGAGCGACTTCACTTTTTCTTTTCTTGCCTTGCTGAACACTATACAACTTCTACTGAGGACACTCTTTTGGTACAATCCCCTTTCTTTTGTAGTAATAGGAAATATTGGGTCTCATTATTCTTCACTAAACAACAATATAGAGCAACAGTGAATTTTTTATTCACTATTGAGTAGAATAGATACTACTCAGTTTATTGAGTATTTTTTATTTGTTTATTGAGTAGAATCACTTGGCAGCAAATTAAATTCCATTTTCCTTAATTACTACTCTTTATACATTTCATTTGCATGCCTTCAGATACTCTGGTTTGCTTGGGATTATGATTTCTCAGTGATAAAACTGAAGCTTACCTCTAAAATTTTGGATTCTGGCTCTGGCAGACTATGCCAAGCTTCCCCAACACAGAAGCAACATTTATTTCCTCTGTTCAATAATTTACTGATCCACTTATTGCATGTTAGATACTAAGAATACTAAGCACATTGCATTGTCCTTCTTTGTGGTACTTCCTTGTAGGGACAAAAGCAATCTTCAGCAGATCACAGCTGCATAATATGAGATTTACACTTCACCAATGAGGAAATGTTAACAGGGGAAGAGTATACACATTGTGTTGCACATAATTGGGGTTTCCCTGGTAGCTCAGATGGTAAAGAGT